>NC_045749.1:12146704-12161080 GCF_008692095.1 Etheostoma spectabile | reverse complement strand
GTGTGTGTGCGCGTGCATGCGTGTGCGTGTGGATATCTAGTCTTATTCATTTGTGCTACACTAACACCAATTTGAAAGAGATTTGAAGAGAGTTTGAATTTATGCATGGAGGTTACCCACTATTCAACAAGAGAGCTTTCCAGTCAGTTAACCATCCACCAATCTAACTTCTCCTCCAGTTAGTATGACAGGACTGCACTGAGTCCTGTGGCTGTGCAATTTAATGCGGTAAATAAGGTTAAACTGTATTGCAAATTAATTTATCTAAAACACCAGTTGCTTACTAACAATCTCGGCATACAGTGATACTGTATGTACGATTGTATTATATACTTTAATGATATAGTAATTTGAACATGGTCATAATGCATAATGTGCACTTTAACTTTTGCTGGTTTAAGTACATTTTTGTGACAGCACTTATGTAGGCTACTTTTACTTGCAATAAAGTAATTTTATTTGCATAGAGCAATTCATCAGGTTGGTTTGCTGACATGTAGGAGTGATGCCAGCTTTTCAGGTCAAGGTCAGTCTCTAACTCACTATGCCAATCTGCAGGGTTTTTTTTAGTTGCCAGATGGGGTTGTAATTGTCTTATAGGACAGTACAAGAGTCGGACAATTAACGGAAATCAACTCAGGCTTATCTGCCATAATCTGAATTGCCGTCATGTAGAAGAAACACAAAACGTCGGCTCTCCATTCAGACTTTCATCACTTACTGAGGCTGTTTGACTCGGCTCTGTTCCACAATCCACCTTGCGTCAAACATGTGGAGAGAGGTAATCCTGCTCCTTCGACCAAGATGTCATCCAGCCAGGCAGGCAGTGAAAGCTTCACTGGCCTCTTGTCTAGAAAACAATTAATACCAATACACACATACTATATGTAACACAATTAGATTACTAACATCTCTTCATATATATATAGAGAGCCTGCTCTGGCTCAAACGATTGGCCAATATGGCCATTGAACTGTAACAACCTTATCCACATTGTCTAAATTATTTACATATTTGAACCATTACATTAAAAATTGTCTAGATAACAGGAGCCTTCTGTAGCCTACTCCATAACAACAGACTACCTGAACACCTTTTTTTTCACCTCTCTCCACACCGCTGTCCTCAGTCTTTTGCGTTTTTACGCTTTAGATGGGAACACAATTGTGGATCATTTTTAAGATTTCCACTCTGGAGGGTGGTTTCATTTTTTTGGGGGGGTTTTTCAGCTCCAAAAACGCCATCGCTGTCTAGAAGAAAGGAACATCTAATAAAATATTTTTACATTTTCACCTTTGAGCGTTCTCGTGTAAACAGGGTCTCAAACATCAGAACCTGTCCCAGAGCAAAAAAAAAAAACACAGAGGAACGCTGGGGAGACAAAATACACATGCAGAAACAGACACACAAACAGACACACAAAAACACATACATAAACAGACACACACACAGACAGACACGAGACAAAGGACCAATCACATGCACAGGTTGAGGTCAAGGCTGTAGCAACAAAGCTACAGCCTTGACCTCAAGGAGTCAAGTGTAGATTACTTACATCTCTGATTGTTTCCTCTCCTTGAAATTATCTTTACAGCTGTTTAATTTCAGACAAATATGTGATGAGTGTCCAGTCAACTGGGAAAATATGATTAAATGTGTAGAGGGAGGAAACTTAATATTTTTGGAGTTATACTGCAACTTTTAGCATATATTCCGGAACTGGTATATTTTCCACGGGCAGACCTTCTATGACCTCCAGTGGTAGAGAGCAGAAGTACATTTCACATTATTAAAAAGAAAGAATCACTAGGTGGCGCCACATGTGTGGGAATGAAATGTGTCAGGGTGTGAGATCATTAACCAAAACCAGTGCATGGTCTCTTGGCAACACAGCATATACAAAAGAACTAATTAATTACTGAGGCAAACGTGATCAATACCATAACATGCTGCACAGCTTCCTGGGCCCCAGTTTAAAAAGAGTCTTCTGTTTGACCAGTTTTAAATATCAAAGCTAAACAAGACAAGTGCTCTGGACTGAGAGATGTTTACACACCGGCAATATGTCAAAAGTCCAAAGGTCAAAGATCAGACATTTTATCTCTGCCTCTCCAGAATATGTGTACAACAGCCGCTGCTCTGTGAATGCTCTTTACATACAGGTACCCAACACCTTAGCAGCAGTCTGTGTTTGTCTAAATATGTTTAACTGTTATTAATGCAAACGCCAGGAACTAAATCATAATCAACAGCCTGTTTTGGTGTTATTGCTCACAACGTTTCAAGGTAAACTGCAGTGAACTGCCATCAAAACATCTATCTGTGCTGAAAGTGTAAAATCAGAAACATCTGAGACACTCAGTCAGTGTGTGTGTGTGTGTGTGTGTGTGTGTGTGTGTGTGTGTGTGTGTGGTCGGTGTGTGGGGTGGGTGGTTGAGAATGTGTGTGACTGTTGTCTGGCTGAACATCCAGATGACGTGTCACCTGGGTGCGTCTGGTACAGTTTCAACTTTAATTTCCTTCTCCAGTTACTTTCTCCACTCTTACTGCATGGACAAAAAAACCACATGGTATCTTTTAATGCACTTGTTTTGAAAACTCTGCATTTGCATTGATTTTATGGGTTACAGTCAGAACAAATTCGAAGGAAATTGGCCGCTGTTTAGGAAAGAAAACAAAAGCCAAAACCCTCGTGGTTTCTTCTTTCTGGCAAACCAATACACTTTAAATGCTAGTTTGTTCATTTAGAAAATATTTTAATCTCCACTAAGTAGTCACGGGGGTTTCTAGGACAAAACATAAAAATTCTCCGCAGGTTGATCTGATTTGTTTGGAAATGCCAGCCTGTCTGATTTTGACAGGCATGTGTCTCGTCTGAAGAAACTGTGACAGACAGAAAGTCGGTCAGGCCGAGTTGAGGAGGCAGATAATGTGCTGACTGATATGGGAGTGTGGCGCGTGTGACAGCAGAGACACGTGGCTTTTCTGGCTTCAAACCGGTCTGGGAGGGAGGCAGAGTGAAACAGCAATAGTATCTGTTTGTTTTTGTGTGTGTGTGTGTGTGTGTGTGTGGGGGGGGGGGGTTGCAGTGACACACTTCCCTTTGTCAGTTCAATAGACAGGCTTTTATAATGGTTGACATCCACAAAACAATCTCAGTATGGAAACAGCAACTAACATTATCACAACCCTGTGGCTGTACAATGGCCGCACGCAGGAAGTGTATTCTGAACACCATTAGTGTTTCCATTGAATCAACACACTGACTGAATACAACATTTGGTTTTCTCTTTTTACTTGTGTATCCAGTTTTTGGATGTGAGACTATAGGGAGGACTTAAAGATGGCTCTGTGTCACACTTGTCCCTGTAGCATTAGCTGTACTGCACTTAACTGGAAATACAGATCCTCCTTATTCATGCTCGCTGTCAAAACTCAAAACGTAATACCACTTCTCTGTCTGTGTGACATTTCCAACATCACATTGGAAGCAAAGATTCAGGCAACCAATGCAGAGTTGGGGGATGTCTTTTGATAGTTAGATGGGGGGGGGGAACAAAGGTTAGAAATTAACCTTTAGATATCAAACATTGGACATGAAACCTTGAATTAAGCTTAGTATTTGTCATTTCTTTCGTATGTTGGGTCCTCATCACAAAGGAGGGAGTGTATTCAGCACAATCATGAGGATCGTCGTGTGAAAACTGTCATTGTGCTTTTGCCAATCTTAATGAATCACACTGACTTTGTTTTCTGATTTGTTGTATATGACATTTTCCACTTGTGCAACTGTGGTTTAATTTTTATTAGGACACACAAGTTTTTTGGGTGTGTCTTTTCATTCTTGTTTCTTTGGCAAAACACAAAGGCACCGCTGCTGCTCACGTCTAAATGAGGTTTTAGAACCATGCATAAACAAGACAAGAGCAGAGATGATACAGCCAGCAGAACAAAAAAGGAAGAACAAGAGCAGTGGGAACTATCAACTGCACCAATATGATTCCTACATCTCTCTACACTTTCTACTCGGTCTCACTGAAGGTTACCTTGATATATGATTGATTGTCTGCAAGCTAAAATCTTATTTTACACTATCATCTGTCACTGACAGCCCTTTCGTCTGTCTCTCCTGGGAGGATATTCACAAGGAAGAAAAAAGATCTATAGAAATCACTTTTCTCTGAGATGTAAATCTAGCCCAGGAATAGATGTTTTAATCTCAGACTAAGTTACCCGACACGTCATTTCTATGAGATGTTTTACAAATAGCACAGGCAGATAAATTGCTGTCAGTGTGTCTGAACAACAAAACAGCCCAACTCTAACAAATAAGGCACAGTTGTAAGATGAATAATGATTAGAGTGATTAAAGTTGTGTTCAGTCCGTCATTGCCTCTTGAAAGAAAGACTATTTGTGTCTGTTGCATAGTATGTTTATAGTGTATTTAATGTACTTCTTAAATAATATTTTGTACATAACTTTTAGAGTTATTTTTGTATATTTATAATTTTTTAAGATAGTTGCAGTATATTTGACAAGACTGTTTCATAGTATGCAATAATGACAATAAAGTTGTACTGAAGTGAATTAATTTGAACCAAGTGAGCTTCTGGGAGTCCCCCCCCCCCAAACATTTAACCTCTCTTTCAGACCTTTATGTCACCTCCTTCACCTCATTCCAACCAACCCTAATCTTAAGTGGCTAAAACCTAAAGCCTGTTGGAAGCAGGATAGGTATATCAGCCTGGGAATCAATTCAGGGCAAAATATAAATGAAATCCCTTTTCCACCAAAATGTTGACAATCTATTGGCCTAACAATGGCTCTTAAAAAGAACACAATGTCCACCTGCAATCCGTGTCACAGGTTGATGCAGGGCAATTTGTTTCCCTTGCTTTATTGAAATCATTTTCAGAAGCCAGAAGAGGCTAAATTGTTAAGTTATTCAAGAGAGAACAAGACTAAGGCTGTACATTGACCTAAAAACTAACAGCACCATGCTGACATGCTCACAATGACAACGCTAAAATGCTGATGCTAATCATTGGTAATGTTAACCATCATCTCCATTGTAGTTTTGCGTGAAAGCATGCTAATGTTTGGAAATCAGCAGTACACATAAAGTCGAGCTGATGGGAGCCTCCTGCTGGTTATGGAACAGGAGAGAAGAACCAAGCTGGAAGCCAGGAGGAGATGGGCAGTGATTTGGCCACCACTAGTGACCCACCAACGGGAGGGTGTTACGTTTCAGGGTCAAAACATCCAATGAACGTTGGACACCGTCTGACATCAACTCCTCAAGGCTTCATTCACTGAAGGGGACGCATCTTTTTAGATGTACTACTCTTCTGGGGGTCCTCTGTGTGTCACCCTAATGATGGAAAAATCTGTGAAATATATTGACCGTGGCATTACTGAGAGATCAGCTCAAATAGCTGCTCTTTTATAAAACAGAGAACATTTTCTCTTGTGATGCCATGACTGGGCATGTACTGTATGTTTGGGTATTGGGTTCTGTACTCTGACACTCCCGTTGGATCTGAACCAGTCCTAGGACATCAGTATTTTTCATACCACTCTGTGCCGTGCTGTTTTACAGCCAGTGCCGCAGGAGCTCAGGGCAGCGTCCAGTAACAATGAAGATGCCTCCTTTTCCCCTGAGTGTCTGACAACATTCACCAGCTCAAACAATTCACTCAGTCTCCTCTTAGATACAAATTCTACATATCTTTGTGAAATGTGAAGAGAAAACTGTAAGATAACTGTAAATATACACAAGCAATGGTGAGGAGAGGAAGAAGTAAAAAGTTTTATTTGAACTCTTTATGACTGAAATGTGAAAGAACCCACTGTTATTATTTGTGTCAGTTTAATAAAATACTTTTCTGTGTGTACAAGTGGTGGGGGGCACAAACATGCAAATAGAGATCAAAACTCATAAGTGGCCATTACAGTGACAGATAAACTGAATAATGCCTAATTAATAGGTTAGAGTGTATTTTTCCTCCTGTTAGTAGGTTATACATATAAAATGATGTGGTGCTGGTACAGCCTCTGCATGCTTTGGCTTCCGTGCTTCTATTACATTACATTTTGTGCAACACAGGCAACTTGTGACCCCCTTGTCAGGAGGATGTCTCACAAGTAACACCTAAACAGCAACATTAACATTAACTCAAAAAAAAATGTACAAAATTACAAAATAAATGTTTCTTTTTCTAAATCTTTTTTTCTGGTGTTGCAATAAAATAGGCTCAACGTTTTTATAAAAACATCAACCCTTGGCACTTTTCATTAATATTAAGATGAGTCCGTTGCTTCTTAGACTTAAAGTAAAAACAGCAGCGTCAAAATATTATTCATGCAGCAAGTGTGAGAATAAAATTGTTATACGTCAAGTTTGGTCTACAAAAGTTTGCATCACACAGAGGCGAGGATGCTTCCTGCCCACAAAGAGCCGCTGTCTGAAGAACAACTGTTGCTTGATAAGACACTGCAGCCAACACTTTTCATTCCAGTTGTGGGGAAGCAGAGCTGGAGATTCAGAGAGACTCTCGCTGAAGCCCTTATCCAGCTTGTTGTTCTCTTCTGGCTCAGCTGTCCACTAATTATAATTAATGTCATTTCACTGCTCATTAAAAGAACATCTGCAGTGGGTCCTGCCACCTGACGCTAGTGGAGACATTGTGTCCCCGAGAATGAAATAAAGAGAAACTCAAACTGATCTATGCACATCAGACCTGCAAAGAGAAAGAAGAGTAAAAATAGTCAGGCATACAGTAAGTTTCTCCATTGTAAGTTATTTTAAAAGCATTACAGCATCAGATCTGAATATATATGTGGCCTGGGCTTTTAAGTACTAAAGGCATGCAAATTTCACTTCATGAGGTTTTTTAAAATGAATATGAGGTACCCCAGTGGCTAGAAATGGCGATGGGTGGAAACCAAGCCCTGGGTATCCTGCTCTCCCTTTGAGAAAATGAAAGCTCAGATGGGCCGATCTGGAATCCCCTTATGACCTCATAAGGGGCAAGGTTACCTCCCCTTTCTCTGCTTTGCCCGCCCAGAGAATTTGGTGCTTTGAAATGAGGTCAAAGGGCTTTAATTAAGGCTTTTAATGTTCAAAGTGTGCAGCTGTGACTTCTCCTTTCATGTCTTTGATCAGTTCTACTGACTGGGAAGCCTGGCTTATTGCAAACCACAGGAGCACGTACAGTGTCTCACACCCTGACATCACAGGCTTGTTAGATTCAATCAAACGTGCAGTAGTGCAAGTGTGCCTAGGATTGCCTTATGGTGGTGTAAGAATGGCTACATGTGCATATAAGCATACAACATATACTTGAGATGTTCTTGCATTTCTAATTTGACATAATAAAAGCCCCAGTCTGACCCTGAGGGTAGAGAAAAAATAATTAGGGGCTTGAGAGTGTTTCATACTGTTCTCCGGGGAAGATCTCTAACTCACTCCGTCTCTTCTCTCCCTCCTTCAGCAATAAGGTCAGGCAAGTGTTTAATTAATGCTGCCCTCTGACAGAAGATCAACAGTTGGATGCAGCAGGACACTGATAAGGAGAATATACAGTGTGATATTGAATGATAATGACCAAAATAGTCTAAAGATGAGCTTATGATGTAAGTGAAAATAATAAAAAGATTTTTTTTTTGAGAAGACAAAACTGCAAAAGAAATGTCAAAAATGAAACAGAGCTATAGAGAGTCAAGCATGAAGGTCCTCTGTCACCCTGATTTCTAGAAAGTAAGCCTTAGAGTTTGTTTTAATGACGTCCATGGTTGGGTCTCTCTCGTAAATGAAATATGCTGTTTGAGGTGATACAGTTCATCTGGGAATCAGATGTTTTCATCTTTGAAACTAAACGGTTGCACAAATCACGAACAACCCAGCAGTCAAATCAACAAGCTGTTAGCTTGCAGATGGATTTCAATCCAGTAAACAGAGATAACATTGTGCTCTCAATAATCTGCATGTTTCCACTCTTTAAAACACTGGTGCTGTGACCATGCAGCTCCATGATCTATTATTTTAAGTGCTTGTTTGGCAAAGTGCCTGTGTAGGACAGGTGTTGGTAATATGTAAAAATGATTTACCTTGGATTTCTTTTGGCAAACGCTGAGCCCCCCAGTCTGCCATTCTGTGTTAAAGTCTCACGCAGGGTGGCTTGAGGCTCAGCTGAGACACAGTCAGTGTTTTCCTTCTAAACCTCTCGTTGAGGTCCAGCAGACAAAGCTGTAGCCTTCACTGCTGCAGCTCTTCATACTGAGAAACGACCAATCAAAAAGCTCCTACTGCCTGCTGGTGGTTGGCAGGTTGCCGAGTCAAATTCCATAATAGTGTCTTTTACCGGTCCTGAAGCGCTTTAAAACGTGCATTAAAAATCAATAACACTGTCATATTTTCTTCGGGTTGTCTATTAACACTCGGTGAAATAATCATTATTTAATATTCCTTCAATTATGTAAAGGTAAAATAACATCATTTACTTGTTTATTCTTTATTATCTTATGAATTATATATATATAATATGTCCCCATATAAAGTTTATGTAAACGTATGTTTCACTTGTTACCGGTCTGTAGGAAGTGCAGACATGAGTTATATGTTAAAATAAAGGCCAACATAAGGCTTTACCCTTTATAACCATTTATGATGAACTGTGAGCCTCAGCT
This sequence comes from Etheostoma spectabile, assembly GCF_008692095.1. Classification (NCBI taxonomy): domain Eukaryota; kingdom Metazoa; phylum Chordata; class Actinopteri; order Perciformes; family Percidae; genus Etheostoma; species Etheostoma spectabile. The sequence continues at coordinate 12,152,391 of NC_045749.1, read as the reverse complement.
GCAGCTGTAAAGTACAGTTATGCATATTTGTGTTGTGCAAATATTCTAATAGTTAAAGGTTTACCTGCATATCAGGTAAGTACCAAAAAACTGTTCATTGTGGCAGTCAATTTAATTTCTTACCATTTTTAAACACATGTAAATTGCTATTTGAATTATTAATATAGTCATTCATTAATAATTAAATAAGCTACATTAAGTCATTAATGATTCATATAAAACAATGGAATAATTAATACATCTTCAATTACTTCAAATAATGGTTAATACTAATATTAAATAATGATTAGTTCACCATTTCGTAATGATGGCTGGTGTAAATTGTTATGTGCTGTTAGGAGTTACTGTATATTATTTCTGCTGGTTACTGGCAATTGTTTAAGTCAATATTTAAAGTGAAAACATTGCAAACCGAATTCTCTCGGCCACCACGTCCATCCCCCCCTTTAAAATGTGTAAAGTGTGAATGTCATGTTTTAAAAATGCATAGGCCATCTGTGCACTTGTCAGTGCAAACAAACTTTGGCTAGCTGCCCTCCAGCTGGAATCGAGCCCAATATGGCCGCCACACAGCAGAAGCCTTCACATGTATTTATAATCCCATGGGGCTCCGCTCCTCGATGGAGTCTGTATGTCCCGCTTTGTGCTTTGTCAGTGATCAGAGATCTTTCTGTGGTTGAGATTTCAGCCCTGATACTCAGATCATAATACAGACTGGGCATGACTTAGGTGAGGTAGATTGCACTTGGTTTCCATTTCATACTCGGTCCTTCACTGGCATTTCTCATTCTCACATTATGCATTGGGCACATGGGCAATTTAGGTTTACAAGAAGCTCATAGGTTAAAAAAACAGGAACGTCTCTGTATGGACTTGTAAAAAAATCCAAAGTAAAGAATGTTGTAAAGACTCTCTCATTGTTTTAGTTGTCCAATGAGTCTCATGAGAGGCACTTCAGCACCAGGTAAGAACATAGCAGTCCTCCCACCACAGGGAGAGCTATATCTCTACACAGAACTCTCGTCCGGCCTGGGCAGCAGCTGAGTGTGCTTCCTCTTCTCCAAGATCCTGTTGAGCTCCTCGGCAAAGGAGTAGCAGAGCGGTGAAGTGCTGTCAGACTCGCTCTGCCTCAGCAGCACGTAGCTGTTGCCATTCATCCTCCTCAGGACGCTGGGCAGCGTGGCCGACAGCCCGTTGGGGAAGTCACACTCTGGTGATGGATGTTGCGGGGTTGGTGGGAGAGGAGGGGCCGGGGGAGGAGGCTCCTTATTAGATGATGGGTGACCCTCACCGGGGACAATCTGGAGGAAGCCTCCATCCTGGATGTCGCCGTTGTGCTGCTTTGAAATTCCATTACAAATGCCGTTGCCATTACAGTGGCTGGAGATGGTCTTCAGCTCCATGTGGGAGGAGTTTCTGTGCTGTTTTCTGTGCCTGTTGTGCCTTTTACTGTTCGGGTAGGCAGAAGCTGCGGCTCGTATTGAGTACTTTCCTCTGTTGCCCACTCGCAAGCAGACGCCCACATAGACAAGCACCACGGTAAGGACCACACACAGGCCTCCAAGGATGGTGATAAGGGACAGATACATGGCCTCCATGTTCCTGGGGGAGAGCAGCTCTGAGTGAGGGAGGTGAGAGGCCGGGGGTGGTGGCAGCGGCCTCTCAGGGGAGGGACGCTCAGTGGGTGCTGGCAGGGTGGCAGAGAAACTGTAATGGTCTTGAGTTGGCTCAACAGGTGGGGGAGGGGGCAGATCCAGGTGGATGGTGATGTTGTAGGTAACTATGGCAACCTTGATATTGTTCTCAACAGCGTAGCAGGTGTACAACCCGCTCTGGTCCGTCCTGGCCTCGATGATCAGCAGGCCGTCTGTGCCGGTTCTGATGCCAGAGTTGAGACCATAGCCCTGCAACTCGCTGCCATCCAGAGTCCAGAGGGGCGTCGCCAGGTTAGAGCTGAGCTCACACTGCAGCAGCACGTCATCACCCACCCGCACAGAGCGGCTCCGCGCAACAATTTCTGCAACACAAAATAATACCATGAGTCTAATTCCATATTAAAAGGAGATTGCAATAATTATGCAAGTACTTTTGATTGAAAAAAACCCGACCTGAATCAGTGCAGGCAACACTGAGTAGCTGCAGCTACGTGTACAAGCTTCCACTGAGCTAAAAGGGCAGTTAAAAGGGCAACAAGACAGGGTAGATTAATTAAAACAATGTCTGAGTTGAAAACGCATCTTGATGTTACATAAGGGCCCCATTTATGTTGTAAAGACATATTAATTGCATTGTGTGTCTGTTAAGAGGCACAGAGGCACTCTAAAACTTGCCCCGTTAACTGCCATTTTAACTCAGTGGAAGCTTGTCCACGTAGCTGCAGCTACTCAGTGTTGCCTGCACCGATTCAGGTCGTACAAAAGTACTCGCATATTTATAGTGATCAAGATTCACATAAATTGGCCCGAATTCTCCTTTAAGTTTACAGGAAAAGTCACAAATTTGGCTCAGATTCTTTTTATATGTGAATTAATTATCTACTAAATTTATCAAAAGGCTGTCAGAAGTTATTGAGGCATCAATTTCAATTGCATATCTTTTCATTCCTGTCATCATTTTAACTTGTACAGGTAAGAACAACAAAGGGGCAGAGATGATGCTACATTTTATCAGACAGAAATATTGAGGAGATGGCAGGCATTTGTCTGCCTTGAATATCAAACAGATTTATCTCCGGAGATGGCAAAAATGTGATTAAAGAAGGAAGAAGAGGATTTTGCCAACGCAGTGTGCATAATCAACTTTCAAAGAGGCCTTCATGCCATCTGATGACAACTATGCATCTTTCGAGTCAATTTCTATTTTTAATCTCCCTTTCATCATTCACTGCATTAAAAGCAACTTTTCTTTTAGGCAGCAGCACCTAGCTGCAGATGAGATTTAGATGAGATTTCTGTGTACCATTTTGTGTATTTTCACATCCTTTGCTGCCCTGCTGGATGTCTTGGATTAAAGTGGATCTGTGGAGAGAGAGAAAACATAATACCTGTATCAGTGCAAAGACGTTACCACCTGCTTATTGTAACATAAAAAGATATTGAGTATTGTTGGTACATATACAGAAATCCCTATTTCTAGGTTGTGCTATATTCTGTCTAATATCATTTATTGCCTCCATAAGCACTTACTACTGAGTAAGCAAATCTGTCTAGGTTAAAACAATACGGCGCTGGCTTCTATGTTTAGTATCACAGACAGCATGAACTTTCTGCTTATGCAACAGTTCTGGAAGCTGACACTGTGACAGGGCACTGTGATACCTGAGGTTAGTCAATAGTAATCAAACACACAGAGAGAGAGAGAGAGAGAGAGAGAGAGAGAGAGAGAGAGAGAGAGAGAGAGAGAGAGAGAGAGAGAGAGAGAGAGAGAGAGAGAGAGAGAGAGAGAGAGAGAGAGAGAGAGAGAGAGAGAGAGAGAGAGACAGCGATGCAGACAGAGACACACCTGTCTTCTTGTGCCATTATGTCCACACACTGGGCTCCGTTCCAGGCACAGTGAGGGTCCCTGGCAAAGACACAGTCGTAGCAGGAGGTGTATCTGAGACAGTTAGAGAGGGGAAGCTGCACCACGCCTGACGGAGAGCTCACGTACACACTCATCTGGTTGGGAGAAAGAAGATTTAAATACTGCGGGCCAAGATTACTCCTTACATGTGCATGTGATGATCAAACCCACTACCTGTTTTTCAGATAACAGCAGGTTGTTAACAGGTTGGGGTTCCTCGAACAGTTGAAGTTCCTCGATAATGTGAAGCCAACCCTCAATTTCTACAGCTTTATGTAACCAGCCTTCATCTGATTGACACATACAAGAAGTAGAAACATTAGAATTCAAAAGGACCAAACCAACACGCAGTAGCCTGTACTACCAGCAGAATTTAATATGCATTTCTGTTAGCCACTTTTCAAAACATATTAGTGTTTTAAGATGATTTTCCTGCGTTTAAGTCAGCCATCGGGTTAATTAATTTCGGTATGCAATATAAATTAACATGCAAACACTTGAAACTAACACTAAAAACCCACTTTGCTCTCAAAAAGGTTCAGACATCCAAGATGTGAAATTCTCTCACAAAAAACAATGGTTCTAATGCAAAAACAAACTAAATTCCAACTGTCCTAATTATGTTGTTTCTTTCAATTTTTTTGTCTTGTGGGTTGGATTATCTGAAAACCTGTAATTCATTGCTGTACAAGCCACTTAATATTTGTATTTGATAAATTGTTTGTTTTGTTGATTTTGCTACCTTTAAAGTAGGCCAGGTCCCTGTTTCCAGTATTCATGCTAAGCTAAACTAACTGTCTCTTGGCTGTACTGTAGGTTCATATTTAGTGTACAGACATTAGGTCAATTTGGTCAATTAAGTCAATCTTCTGATTTAACTTTCGACAAGTATTTTCTAAAATGTCAAACTATTTATTTAACAGAAAACACAATTGATACCTTACATGAACTCATACACACCTGTGCCCATGTACAATACATGGTATGTTTTTCCATCCAAGCCTTGGATCGTGTGTACGGCCATGTGTGTGTAGTCTGTAGTCCGCCTAAACAAAAGGGGACGTCTGTCTGAAGGTTGGACTTGCTGGGACATCAGAGGATGCCTCCTGACAAAATTTAGCACATCATCAGGCAGAGAGGTGGAGAAGTTTATGCCCCTGGCCCTCAGTGCGTCTGTTATACACTGTAGGAAAAGAAGCCAAAGAGAGCGATGAGAGAAGGGATGGTGAGCAAGTAACAAGGCACGATGTGGGCTGCAGGGAAAAGAGAGACATTTTTGGCTCATTTGTAATAAAGTTCTCTGTAAATAGAGACAGATTGTGGAAAGCAGAGAGGATGTCACAAGGCTTAGCGAGATGGTCTACAGGGAAAATTAAGGGATCATGAAGAAAATGTGAGCCTTTGGAAGATAGTGTTTGGGGAAAATTCTACTTTTCACATGGACAACAATGAGCCTGTGTGAGTTCAGTAGCCGGCTTGAGCTGACATGTGGGTGACTCAGCTCTCTCTGCACCTGACTAGGAGAACAACTTCCCTTCAAGCAACTCCTCTAAGAGGCTTTCATGCTCCCAAGTTAAAGCCCTTGACCGCTTCTCCTTTCTGTTTAATAGCAATGTTAAAATTAAGTCCTACAAAGTGTTGAAGTGACACTACAGTGATAATGTCTGCTCCTGCCATTGTCGCCAAAGCTACGGGCTGGAGTTAATCGCCATGGAAATGGGTTTCAGTGACATAAGCTGCTTGTGTTTGGAGCCTGAAGGTTGAGGCTGCCACTCTCTTTCATTTTCCCTCCATCTCCTCTCCTGCATCTTTACTTTGGATCAGTTTCGTCTGCTCTCTGTCGTGGTTTTCAAGTTTGAGTCCTTGAGGCCGTGAAAGAGGTGACATTTCTTCAGGGCTTCTTTTGTTTAAGAGAGAGCAGCAGTGCCTTTCTGTGTGCATGTGTGTTTACCGTTCCAGGTCGTGGGTCAGGGATCTTTCCAGTGTATTCTTTCCACTTAAAGCCAGAGTCCTGGTTCTCCATGTAGGGTCCTTGAAAGGCCTCTTGGACTTCAGACAGAGAAAACCGACACACTGCAGATGCCTTAACGTTTTTCCTAAAGACACAGACACAGACACACACAGAC
>NC_045749.1:12144774-12146694 GCF_008692095.1 Etheostoma spectabile | reverse complement strand
AGACACACACACACACACACATACACACACACACACACACACACACACAGAGAGAGAGAGAGAGAGAGAGATAATAAAACAGAGCACAGGCCATGAACAATAACAGCAGTAAACCCAGTGTTGCCATAGGGACAGCAGTAGAAGTATAGTAGATCAGTGGCTCACCTAAAAGATGGAAAGAGACAAATGGGAGGAAAGCACATGGGACGGGGGAGGGGATCAGCTCTGTCAGAGATAGTACAAAGATGATAAGAAGTCATACATCTCTGAGAAGAGTAGGTGGTAAGGAGGAGAGAATTACAAAAATGGTTTCATAAAGGTATAGTAGGACTTAGAGACAGGTGCGGTGGAGCTCAAGAGGAAACAGTAGCATCTCAATGAGAAAAATGCTGTTTGTCTATGTTTTCCACACCATAAAAATGTATTGCTTTGGCATGACATTCCCTTTTCAGCGGATACATCCTTGCAGTGAATGAACCAGGTTCCAAAAGTGGAAACTAGTTTAAAGAAAGGGCCATTACAGTTATAATCGTTAAGATTTTCCCAAAAATAACAGTTAGCCTTTTATCTGCAATAGCCATTTCAAATATTAACATTCTGTAATTAAAATAAAACTTGTATATATTATACTCTGTATAGTGGTGTTTTTTTTTGGATAACATCACAGTCTCACTGTTACCTGTCTGCTCTCTTTGCACCGTGTCAAAGCTGTATTTACTGCTAACGCAAACTATGCAAAAGGATAAAGCAATGCAACCAACTTTACTGTGCCCTTCTGTTGTGTCGGAAACTACTTGCGCCGTTTGCAGCATAAAATCAGATCATGGTTCAAATTATGTATACCTGACTTCTTTAATAAAACAACAGGAGATTGGTTGGTTTTGCTGTAAACGGACTCCCCAGTTGCCCTTCTGTTATATTTCTGACAAAGTAGCTGCTCAGTTGGGTATTTTCTCTATTATTAGACCGCACTCGCTGTTACCACGGTAACCACAGGTGTCACCAAATCCACCACTGAAAACTTTAACTTCTTTTAAGTCAATCTACATCTGCATGTCTAATTTATATTCTCTTCTCAAACTGCCCTGAAATTCCTCCATCTAACTTCTTTTTTTCACATTTCAAAAAAAAGTTCTCCTCTCTTTCATCTTGTCCCTTCCTGTCTTCTTTGACTGCCTCAATATATTGATTGCTGCCTTTCATCTTCATCTCCCTCATTTCCATTTGTATCCTCAAAGTCCCTGTGAGTCAGAGACCTTGACAACACACAAGTTCCCACTCACCACTCGAGGCCGAAGATGCCGTAGAAGAGTGTGTCCTGCGGCGTGAGGCCAGGCATGACAAACACGCTGCGCAGCATGTTGAAGTGGAAGTCGTACTCGGGCAGAGAACATGTCAGCCTGGCCTTGAGGAAGGACGTCCACCGTTTCTGGAGAGTTAAAAGGCCTCCCCGGTCGCCCTGAGGGAAGAAGGGTGGGAGAGAAAGAAGAAAGAGGAGGAGGATGGAGATGAGAGGGTCATATCAGGTAAGGCCTGGATAAATGAAAAACAGACTGCCGCCCGGCTCGAAGCAGCACACAAGGGGAAGTGAACCTCCTAAAGAGTGCAACAGATGGCATGGAAGAGCAATGACGATACTTTTAATAAGATTATGGGTTCCCATAGGTAAGACTCCCCATGGTAATCTACATATTTGTGAGTGTGCGTTTGTGTTTGTTCCTCAGCTGACTGCAGCACATTTTAAAGGGATACTTCACCGATTAGCATTAAGCTTTGTACCAATAGAAAAACGGTAGTATTTTCAAATGACCGTGCTTCTCTTCCTCATGTCCCCCTGAGAAGAGAGATCTCTGTATTGTGTGTCTGGAAAAAAGCCCCTGTTGATGCAAAAATGGTCATTTAGCATCATTGGAGGCATTT
>NC_045749.1:12118140-12144764 GCF_008692095.1 Etheostoma spectabile | reverse complement strand
GCCCAGAGGCTGTGGACTACAAGCCAGCTAGTTCGGCATGTTTTAACCCACCCATAGGGGGTTGGACTCTTTACCCAAAGCGAGCCAAAGCAAGTTGAGTGTCAGCCATCACTTGCTTTGTGCTCCACGAATTACGGTGGCCGACAGAAGCAAACGCCCTGCAACTTCAGAAAACAGATGCAAATAGACAAAACACAAGCAAATTAAGAAAACAACTTAAATTTGACAACACATGCGCAGCATTCAGCAAACGCGCTGCAAATACACACAACACAACCAATACAAATACAACACACTGCAAATCTATAAACGATGCAAAAAGAAAAGCACACAAACCCCCCCCCCCCCCCCCAAAGCAATGAAAAAGAAAAGCAGATGCAACAAATAACACTGCATACAGATTACACAACGGAAGTTCTCCAGGCCTCTAGAGGGAGGCTGAGTGGAACCGCTTGATTTTCGACCCACAGGGGAGGGAGAGACCGAGAGAGAGAGAGAGAGAGAGAGAGAGAGAGAGAGAGAGAGAGCCAGGACACGTTCAATCTCAGAACGGTGTGAAACAGTGTACTACTGCAAATATTAAGTCTATGTTTGAGATATGTTTTCTCTTGTCTGGTGGGTGTGCTTTGGCTCAGGTCACAGGTGATCCTCAATCAGCAGAGACAGGTCTGTAAACTTGTGGTAATAAAACATTTTAAACTGCATCAGCGTTTAACATTGACGTTTGTTTAAGCCAAATATGTAATATTGTGATGATGCAACAACGGTTACCAACAAAATAAGTGATAATCAATCTGTATTCATATTGTGGAGCAATTTGCTATTGAAATAAAAAAAAAGACAGGATTTGTAGTCCCTCCCTGTAAGACAATAAATTTGAGCTATAGCTTTGAAGAGACTGTGGTATTTATCAGACTGAATAAATCCCGCCCGCACATATACACACAAAACTGCTAACTCCATCGTGTTGAAAAAAAAGTTTAAAAAGTTATTTCATTCATTAGCATTATTTCCATACTGTTTAGTTAAAAACCATCCAAAACACCAAAATGCAAAGACAGAATGGACCAGAGCAAGCTTTTATTTTGAAAAGTCTAAGTTCGGGGACAGCACCAGCCGGTGAAGGCATGAGGCTGGAGCATAGACTATATATTATTAATATATTGGGTTAATAATAATATTAATTTAATGTACAGTCTATGGACGGGAGGCATGGAACGGGAGGTCTCCAGACTGCAGCCATACCCGACTCTAATAAAAAAGGCAGAGCGCTTTCTCTCTTCTGTGGTGCAATCTGGATGCAGCCTTTTTTGTTGCATCTGCTTTTCTTTTTGCATTGCTTCTTTTTTTGGGGTTTGTGTGCGTTTCTTTTTCCATCGTTTTTGTATTTGCAGCGTGTTTGCTTAATGCTGCGCATGTGTAGTCAAATTTATGAAGTTTTCTTAATTTGCTTGTGTTTTGTCAATTTGCATTTGTTTCTCAAGTTGCAGGGCCTTTGCCCCTGTTGGCCACCGTAATTCGTGGAGCAGCAAAGCAAGTGGATTCTGGGATATAGTGTCTTTCAAACACATTAGCCGAAAAAACATTTTTTGACTATTCTTGGCCAAGAAGGCACAAATTTCTTAAACAATTACACATTACTACTACATAACTGACCCATTTAAAAAATATATTCATCTTTCCAACAGTGAAATATCCCTTTAAGGTTAGAAAATTCTTGACAAATTCACAATGGAAAAGCTTAACTCAAGGCCATGATTATTTTTGAAATCCAGCAACTGACATCAACTTGCCCTTTGATTTTAACTTTAAATGGATTCAGCCTCTGGCAAATTGCAAATGTCACACATACTGCCCCAAAACATTTCTAGTCAGATGATAAAAACAAATATGCTTCCAAACTTTCAAGGAGAGAACTTGTGAGCTGACTTTCAGGTGCCACAGTAGAGAACAACAAGGTTGTTAAGCTGTACAGTTAGTTCTCACTATTCTTAACTCCTTCCTGGACAGCATGAAATGTAAATCATTCACATTTTAGGCATCAGAGAATGCAAACCAGTCCATCTCTTCCTTGTAGTTATCCATCCCTCTCACTCTGAGCCACACTTATTGGCATCCATTTTGGCGTCTTGCACTCGCCATCCACTCAAAACGTAATGTTACTACTCTTTGGCCTGCTCTTCTAATCATACTGGGGCCTTGTTACAAATGCATTCCCCATCCAGCACCTCATCTATCATAGCACCCTCATCTATCACCAATCAAGTCTTCACTCAAGCTAGTCTGATGCAAGACTTCACTCCCAGTTGTAAATCATATCCTGCATCTTTTTAAATCTGCCCTCACCTTACAAACGCGGGCCACTCGGGCCACTCTGCTGTGGCTGTAGGTTGTAGTCTGCTCCTGGCTCCTCTCGGTGAAGAAATAGTAGATCTTATCATCATCACCGGTGCTGCTGCCCAAACTCTCCCTCACCAGTGCCGAGCCCACAAAGTCTGCCTCTGTAATGGGGGAGAACAAAGGATGAATGAAAGGAAACTGTTATATATATGGTATAGTAGATGTCTTGAACAAAAAAAGTTACGTAGTATTCTACCTGTCGACCTGAGGTGAAGAAAGGAATGGCAATAACCGACGGTGAAATCAAAAAGTCAAAAAGGAGACAATGTTAGGATGCTACAGTTATCTGCAAAACATCATGTTTTGAGTAATTTAAACCCAAAACCAACTAACTAACAACACTAGGAGTCTACAGTCGTGCTAGTGGCTCAAAACCCCAAATGTCAACCTCATGGTGATACTAAAAGGTAAAGTCTGGAAATGATTAAAGTCACAAGATAAATTGTCTGGGAACCATGAATGTCTGTACAAAAAGTCATGGCAATGCATGCAGTAGTTGTTGAGATATTTTAGTCAGGACCAAAGTATTGGACAGACCGACTGGGACTTAACACAGAGTTGTCAATGCATGTAAAACTAAGTTGTAATGCTTTAAGAATTAGTAGAGCAATCAGTAGAAGCTAGGAAAGTTAAAGTCAACTGGAGCTGATAAAGAATCAGTATCTGCTACTTTACCAGATTAAGTGCACGTCATTATGGAGGCTTAAACATTGTGTCAGCTGGTTGACAGGCAGAAGCTCTGACCACTTAGACCACCCTGCCACCTAAACAGGCTAAAGGGCTTTTATCATTCCAGGAGATTAACCCACCATTCAGCCAACGTGTGGGAGCATCTTCTGTCTTCAGTGTGGGAGACGGAGAGTTGCGGCGGATATCTGGAAAGCTCCTAAACTCGTACTGGGAAGCTGTATACATCTGTTGATCTGGAGTAAAAAAAATGTATCACTTTTTTCGGTTTTAAGTAAAACTCTGGAGGTGACTGACAACTGCTGAAGGGCTTACCGACGATGAGGGCAGTGTAGCCTGTTGTCGGGCCGTAGGGACATTTGTCTTTGCCTTCTTCTGGCTGAGATGACATCACAAACCTCTCCTTATCCTATACAGCACAAAATATTTGGGTAAAGAGTAAGGCATTTAGATCCACCTTGAAACCCCAAATGAGGAATCAGAAAAAACTCATATGCATTCAGTAAATGCAAATGGAAAACAGATAGATACACATTATAGTAAGAAATTAAATATGAAATGTATTTAGCACTGCTGGAAGGCCTGTAATGTGTATTGCATTGACATACTATGTATGCACAGAGGGGACTGAAGGCATGAGTCCCACACATGTAGAGATGAGTTGAGTTGAACGTCTGGAGGAATCGGATGTGATTAAAACACTCCGTCTGGAAAAAGAAGAGAAGCCGGAAAAGATGGAGAGGAAACAAATATCACTACATACTGTAGTAGAGAACCTAATGCAAAAAGATGAAAAGAAAGAACCAACGGGAGAAAGAGAACTTAAATGCATACCTTATTGTCTTTTCCCTTGAGCAAACACTGTAGCTTTTGCTGGGGAGAGGCTTCCCACTCAATCTAATACACAACACATAACATACAGCAAGACAGGAAAAGCACACAAGTTGGATGGTTTCATATCAGTATGACTTCTATAAAAATAGAAACAAGACAATAAGAAAAAAAAAGCAGCTACAAAAACAAACAGCCACAATTAAATATCTTGTTAAACAGCAGCATTCTTTTAACTCTTCTTTAACAAAGAAAGTTGTAACAGGAGTGCATGCGAGGGAATGTTATGCATACACCAGCAACTATACTTTATGACAGACATAATTGCTGTATTAACATGATAATTAGCATAATAGCTCATCACCAGACTGTCACCAGGTAACAAACACAGCAGCAAGACAAGCAAAAGAGGATTTTCAGCTTCTGTGAGTGCGTAAAGGGACGGTCAACTTTACTGGTATTATCCTGCAACATGCAGTTTAAGAACTAGATGCTGAAAAGGCACTCTAAGTAAACAGAAATAGACAAATGTTGCCAATAGCTACGAGTATCATTTAGAAGTTATAATCCTTTATATTTCAGTTCTACTTGATTTAGTGACACCTAAGAATATCTTATCTGTAAGGAGTCCCAGAGTTCTAAGCAAAAATGACACATTTATTGATCAGCATAGGCAGGAAACGTGCTGTCTGCAGGTAATAATATACAATATGCAAGTTTATGCAGCAAGATGCTCCTGTGGTGAAACAGTTTGCTTCAAAATAAAATATTGTTGCCTCAAAGAATTCCTGCATTGTGGAATGCAAATAACGCTGTGGCAGAGTTAAAGATATGGCAGCTGAGAAGCCCAACATGCAGCAACACAGAAACAAACAAACTCACAGTGAGAACAGAGCTGACTGAAATGTCAGAGGCATTTAGAGCGAATACAGCCCCCCGGGCCCCGACGTAGAGACGCTCACTGTCAGCCTCCAGGAACATGGTGCTGTAGTCGACTGCAGAGGACTGGAAACGTCTGCAGCCCTGGAGACCTGAGAGAGGAGAGGAGAAGAGAGGAGAGGAGAGGAAAGGAAAGGAGAGGAGAGGAGATGAGAGGAGAGGAGAATTAGTTGTTAATGAATATGAATTGTGTAACCCCCTGACAGGTTCTGCAACATATATTTATTAAAACAGCTCCTGGACAACAAAGACACCAGACAGGCTGAAATCAGCAATTTGATTAGTTAATTTTAGAAATGACACACGGAAAATGAGTATGAACAAATTTTCTTTTGTTGTTGTACTTCCTCAGATAATATCAGTGGCTTATCCCCAATGTGATCATTGGTCAATACAAGTGGTTGAAACAGCCTGATTCTCATTCATTGGGCAACACCTATTAATTACCACCTGGGCTTATCTCAGCACAATTAGTGTCCACTGCTGCTATTAATTGGGTCCACAACTAATACTTTTTAAAGAAAAAACCTCTGATCACATTTATTTAATCAAATACTCAAATAACTATATGTTATAGACTGATTAGTGTATTATGTACACCTAAATACAAAACAACTTATATTATCATCATCTGGATTTTTATGTGATGATTTGAACAAAATACAATGAAAGAATCCACACTGATTGTGTATTCATAAACTAACACATCTCCCTGCATGCCTTTAGAAAAGCCCACAAATGTGCATAACGTTCTTGCCATCAGAGTTGGGGCATAAGCGTGGGCACTTTTTCAATCAAACCTGACAGCATGAGAATAAAGGGAGGAATGGAAATCTATTAATCTTCTCTGATGGATTTTTCGCTGTATGATTGCCAAACTCCAGTACAAAGTTGTAAGAAAGCCTCATTCTTTGATTCTGAGGGAATCGCTTTAAAATTGGAGATTCATTTTTAGACTGCTAGAGATAAAAATGATTCTATTAAACTCTATTATACTGTAGCTGCACAGAAAATCCCTACCTCACAGATCCCTGCATTTAGTCAGAAATGAGGGTCTGATAGAAACATAATTTCAATTGCTCTGTATGTCTGGCAAATATTGCAGAGTTGACAAATAAAGTTGACTTGACTTGAATATATTCACACTAGAGTTGGGCAGTATCCAAAGTTTGATACCGTCAAACCTCCTCCCTATTTTACCGCGGTATACAGTATTAGCGTGACTAATAAAAAATTATGATGTTATATATTATAATCCTTGTCTCCTATAGAAGTACATTGCATTTTTTTTTTTTTAAGGACGATATTGAAACTAATACCGTTGCTGTTTTTAAGACCCCGCGGAATACCATATTACCGCCCATCCCTAATTCACACAATACCTAACAAAATGGGAGAAGAAATATACATCATCAATAGCTGCTTCTTGATAGCATTAATATTAGTGTTGTCAGTTTAACAAAACGAACGCAACCCCATTTTAACGGCGTCAATTTTTTTCTCAAATCGCAAAATTAACACTCTTTTTGGCCTAGCAAACTTTGTAGTTTTTTTTTACATGCTATTGCAATAACTAGTAATGTTACAAAAACACCACACCGAATCTAGCTAGACCGGAAACAAAAAAAAACACGCACACGCACACCACACCACACACACGCACACACACACACACACACACACACACACACACACACACACACAACACACACACACACACACACACACACACACACACACACACACACACACACACACACACACACACACACACACACACACCACACACACACACACACACACCCACACACACACACACCACACACACACCACACACACACCACACACAACACACACAACCCCACCACACACACACCCACACACACACACACACACACAACACACACACAAACACACACACCACCACACACACACACACAACACACACACCACACAAACGGGCTTGCGAGCCGGCCAAAGAGTAGTAACGTTACGTTTTGAGTGGATGGCGAGTGCTAGACGCCAAAACGGATGCCAATAAGACTCTCATTGGAAAGTTTACTTTTTAAAAAGTTGCAAAATGCTTCCATTGACAAGACCAAAGTTATCTGTGTGTTTTGTCGTTGTGAACTGAGCTATCATTGCAGCATTTCCAGTCTGAAATACCACTTGATGGCCAAGCACACAGCTTAGCCAGGTAACCACTATTCATTCTTTCTGAATTAAGAGACTGGGTTGAGGAGCCTCTGGTGAATAAAGAGAAGTAGCCTGACTGTTATGTTTAAAGCAAACTTGAGAAAAAGAAAGTATTAAGCCTTGGTTTTCACCCTTTTTATTGATGGACAATGTTTGAGAGACTATTTACTCCAACTGTGAATAACTGCTCCAAGTGAGAATGCTACGTGTGAAATTGAAAACTACAGTAGGCTATACGCCAATGTTGTTTTCAATTAAAAAAAAAAAAAATGACAAAAATAATGGGACAAAAAAGAAATCAAGGGACATTGCGAGTTAACTATGACATTAATGGGATTAATCGCGATTAAATATTTTACAGGTTGACAGCACTAATTAATATCCTTTAACGCTGCGTATCTACTAACATTCCCTTGGTCATTTTTAGTGCTGAAAGCATTCGTCAATTATCAGTTAGTTGTCAGACAGAAAATTAATCACAAACAATTTTTATGATCAATTGTTCGCACCAACCACCTAATTGCAAGAAGCATGAAACACATTTAAGGGTCTACAGCCACGCTAGCAGCTCTGTGAAGCAGTATTCAACTGAGGCTGATGGAAAACTAACACTCTCTCTCTTTTTACCCATAAACCAAAGTATTGAACAAATCCAAATTTTGGTCAGATGATACCGATAAAATGTCAGAGATCACCAAAGTCGTCAAAACTCATCCTGAAGGGAACATGTAGGTATATAACCTTTACAGTATGAAATAATGTAGTCTAATTGAAACAGCAAGATCTATTTTGCAAGATACTGTAGACCTGAGTAAACGAAAAACAAACCTAGCCAGTATCACTCAAACCACAAATACATTCCACATGGTGGTGCTAGAGGAAAATTCACATTCATTAAAATCCAAAAAAGTTCTTGGGTGGACCAGTGCTATACATAAGAGCCCCGCTGCTAGCATAAACAAAATGACACATTTGGTGGTTCCAGCATCACAAACTTGCTTTTCTCAGTTTTATATATAGCTATATATATTCCTGACCAGAAATTAAATTACAATCCCACATTGGACAATAAAAGCCTAGGGATTATGCTTATCCTACACAGCTCTCCTGAGAAAGAAGAGGATAAGGAAAAGAGGCCCAACACAACATCAGATTTCAGAGATCCACTTCTGCTTAATGGGGGTTTCTGTTGTCAAGGTTGTATTGCTTTGTGTGCATGTACACATTCCACTTTTCCAGGGTATTTTGTGATGCATCTGTTTTGACAGGACAAGATACAAATGACGTTCACTCATACAAACAATGGGAAATGAGACATGCTGTACAGCACACACGCCCGCACTTACACGACAGGTCATGAAGTCACTCAATGCAGTCACGAAATGCCAGAGAGTCATGTAAGGTCTAAACATATGATCTATCCGGACTTCTCTTAGCTTGGGGTAAACATGACACACACACACACACACACACACACACACACACGATATAACCAAACATTGTTTACAGCAAATTTGTAAAGTATTGTCTAATTAAAATATCTGACGTGACTAATGCTGAGCAGGTTATCGTATCAGCTGGGGTGGAGTGTTGACAGCAATTATTAGCCATAGAAACTTGAAACCAATCTATTTTTCCTGCCTATTGATGAGTACAGTAGCTCAAATCGGCCAAAGTGTCAGACTTCCTTCATCCTCAGCCACTCCACTTCCCACCAAAGACTGCATGGTTATCAAGTAAGCTGTCATTAAGATTCCAATCAGCTGCTGCAAAACACAATCCACTCTGCTCACTTCTGCGGCAGCAGTCATTTCCCATCCCAGACTGCTCCTGGGTGATCCGGTGTCAACTTTACCTCACTCATTCTCACAGCAGGAGGAAGAAGAGTATTACCTGTTAGGGATTTTCACAACAATAGCATTTCCTACGTGATACGAGTGCTTCAATGTGAGCGAAGACAATGCATTACAGCAGAGGCAACGCCTATGTTTCTTCAGAGTAACCTCAATAGGACACATTATGCATGACAGCTTGACCCAGGTAACTGAAACAACCTCATTGAGAGTGTGAGACAGCAAAGAAAAATTTAGTAAGTATTGTTATTGGCAGCACATTTTAGCCTCGGCTTACAAGATTGTGCGAGAATAGGCACATTTGATTCAAGCTTTTAGGGAGAGAAAAAGATCAAGAGAGGCAGAGAGAGAAGCCCAGATGATATTATTTACTGAGCAAACTCTGGGAGGGACCTCAGCTGATCAACACACACACACACACACACACACACACACACACACACACACACACACACACACACACACACACACACACACACACACACACACACACACACACACACACACACACACACCTGTTTATGGCTCCTACCTCTTTCAAACCAATGAACCGGGTCAAAGCAGGTTATCTGACCAGTGTTCAACCCTTCTTTTGTCAATTCAAACCAAACCAGTAAATCCCTGGTCATGACAACACATGCGACCTGGGTCGCAACCTGGGAGCAATGCATTTCAATGACCTCACATGCTAGAAATGGCCGGGTGGGAGGCGTTACACGTGATATTCAGTGAACAACTAACATCGTTGTACTCCAGTTGAGCTTTACACCACCAATTTTGTATAGTAGGCTTTATTTCTTATCTTCTTATTTTTTTTCCACAGCCGTTGCAATCTAAAGCACGCATCCGAGCTGCATCCGGCCCACCTCTCGACCTAGGTCTGTTTTACCAGCGTTTAGCCTCCAGGATCCTCAAATAATAATAATAATAATAATAATAATAATAACTTTTAACAACAATCCTCCCAACTTTATTTATGGTGTTTTGCAATGAGGAGAGAACACAGGTGTGCGTGTGTGTGTTTGACCGTGTGAAGGTTTGGAGGATTTGTCTTTAGGCTGCTAAGAAACAGAGATTAAATGGATCAGAGGTAAGTTTGCCTATCGGAATCTTCTCATCAGGAAATGCAAAGCAAAAGAAACAGACTACTGTAGAGGTAAAGGCAAGGTGAAGGAATTAAGAGAGGGCAGTGCAACCATAAAAAGTAAAAACTAATAACCAAAACATTGAGGAAAAAAGACAGAGTTTAGGTGCAAAGGCAGAGAGATGGATGGTAGAGGAGGGGGAGTGGATGACAGAGTGATAGGGCAGCAGACAAGGAGAAATGTTGTGTAGGAGGACCTGTGGGCAGGCTTGAGCACTAACCGCTGATTTACAGAAACTGAGATAAAGCTACCAAGAGAGGTTCATAGTAAGAGGAAGAACAGAAGATGGATAATGAGTGTAAGTAGGTGATGTATTGTTTGAAACACAACTGTTTAGATTAGAAAAGGGGAGAGGTGAGAAAATGTCTTTCACTGGTTTGTGGATCCACAAATAAAGTCCAAGATCAGATAACAGTACTGATTTAAGGAGAAACACACACACACACGAAAAATACTGTATACAGCCTTCTTGCGCTGTACTACAACAGTTGTCATGGTTACGCTGCTTCTGAACTACCTACAGTGGTGTCAGTCTCCCTGGATGCTCCGCAGGGATCCAAGTGGAGGCACTTCCCTCATCTGTCTCTATCTCTGTAACACCTCAGACTACATGCCATCACTCTCACAAGGTAAATGAATAATACAGTAATCACACTTTGGTAAAAAAAAGTGACCATTGTAATGACTGTAGGCAAGCTGTTGTATGCTCAAGTTGGTGTGCACACAAATGAGAACGAGAAGATCTGAGAGTGAGGGAGAACAGGAAAGAAATTTGTCAGGATAGAGTAGGAAAATAAAGAAAACTGAAAACAAGAGAAAAAAGGCAGCACCTGCAATACTACAGAAAGAGACTGAACATAAAAAGGGTTTTATCTCCAAATAGAGATGATCTCCGGTATTCTCGCAAATTACATCCCCCCCACCCACCCATGTGCCTGTGTCCGTGCTTACCACTGCTCAACACGGTGACGCGTGGAGTCACATCCAGGTCCAGGGGTGTTCTGAATGGGTAGCCGTCTGTTGCACACACACAGCAGCTCAGCAGCAGCAGCCGCACCGCAGAGGATTGCGCTCCCTGCATCTCCGCAGAGCGTCTCATGAGACACACACTCTCCGACCAGGGTGTATGCACACGCGAAGGCCCTCACACAAACATATTCACCCTAGGACTCACACAAACACTCACTGGGAATGGAAAGCAAGCAGGCAACTTCCTTCACTGTGCTGCAGAGAGGACCGAAGAAACCTGAAAAAACAACAACAACAAAAACAAGACCAACAGTGTTAGTAGTCATGTCTACACTAGAAGAAACCCAAAATGCTGTGGATGTGGGCACTGTGAGTGTACCTCAAAATTTCAGAGAAAAAAAAGAAGGAAAGCTGGTGAATTTGAGCAGCACAGTTCAAAAACATTAAATGTGCTTATGTGGAGGATTTCACAAGGATGACGACAGAAATATGAAAGAGACACAAAGTGCATCCGCTAAATACAATTTTGGAAACTTTTGTAGATAAATGGCACTGTGTGAGACTGGGACTGGCTCTCCCTGTTGCAAAGTCTTGCAGTGTGTGAGCAGCAGCTGCCCAGTCTAAACACATGACTGCAAATATCTTTAACCAAACAATGACTGTCAAACAGAGCTACGTGCAGCTATCACAAGCAAACACTTTAGGATTTAACAGCAATGTGGAGCAATCCAGATCGATATGGTGTGAAACAAGTTCAAACAGCAGCTGTAGCTGAACCAAATCCAAGAGGGGACACATTGTGAAATATGATTATCTCCAAGATGTGTGTGTTGTGAATGCCAATGTTGTAGCAGGAAAAAGACCCTCTTTTTGGAGGAGTGAAGGAAGAGATGGTGAGAGCAGGGAAGGGTTGTGTGTGTGACACACACACACACACACACACACACACACACTTACTGTTATTTTAACACTAGGTATTAACAGTAAGATGGGGAATCACAGATTCATGAACGTGCTGCAAGTACTGTATACACTGTGATTTTATAACTTTTTACAACACACTGTTCTACATACAGTACACCAGCACAACGTAAGACTTTCATAGACTGCAAGTACTATAATTAAAGTATTATTTATATTAAAATTAAACCACAAAAACAACAAGAGAAAGAAGAAAACAAAGTGAATTTTTTTTTGTTTTGAAACAATTAACTAATTAGTCAATCGACAGAAAGTGAATCATCAAACATTTCTTCTGTCTATTACTGTATAATACCTTTGGGTTGGGGACTTAGTTGAACAAAACAAGCAATTTGAAAACTTCACCTTGGGCTCTGATAACATTTGAAATTTCACAGACAAAACAAGTAATTGATTAATTCCAAAATAATCTAAAATCTAAAAATTTGATTAAAGTTATCATTATTTGTTAGTTTCTTGCATTTGTAAGGTGACTTCTCAGCAGCTTGCCCCAAGTCTTGGATGTCGGACTTTCCCAGAATACATTGGCCAGAAAGTGTTTTTAAAACCATCACTAATTGCAAATTTGTTATTCTGACAGAAAGGAAGTTTGAGATAAAGTAAGGTCAACTACATCTTCACAGTGATGGATTTCACGTCTCTTGCAAAGGGATATTTCTACTGTACTGGAGTGAAATGAAACCAACGGCTAGAAGGTAGGAAATCGATCTTAATGCTTTGGAACTGTTATATAGGGTGAAGAAAAAAACAACAACTCTGTATGCCTCTAAACCTCAAGATAATCTCAAAACACAGTGAAAACAAGGCTGCTTTTACAAGTTTCTGAAATGTAGCCGTTTGGGAAAGACCACTTTTTCACTAGTATCAACTACTTTTTACAGCTCTATCTTGTTCCCAAAACGGCAGATACATTTTGGAGACAGTAAGGATCTCTTTCAGGATGTGCTACCTCTCCTGAAGCCTGTCAAACAGTGTAAAGGTGTGCCAATCGCCCTCCCAGCCCCTTAAAAGGTGGCCGAGGAAGTGCACTCAGGGGTTCTTTATAAGTCACGTATCTGATTCATTCACACCAAATCACTTATACGGGCTGTAAGGGTCTACCCTTCAGTCAAATAGTCAACCACTAGGGTCCTGATGTGGTCTTATAATCCTGGGAGAAAAGAGTCTATCCAGATGGAAATGTTTCACAGGAATATGACGTAAGAGAAAGAAAATATGAAATAGAGAAAGCAGCGAGCAAGAAGGTAAAATGCTGTCGGAGAGTCCAGCAGCACAGAGCAAAGAGCCCGTAATTGTGACAATCCAGATTTTCAGCGAAATCCATGTCTCCTGACTTGCTGAGTACCATGGACCCCCTAAATGCAGACGCTTTCAAATGTTAATTGGCCACGGAGAAGACCAGTCAAAACTTGGATCAAACGTAGAAAGAGACATGTTGAAAATGAAATGAGGGTCGACCCAGAGGAAATCACAGCGACTCTACCATTCACAACATAAGCTTTCTAATCTGTCTTCCTCCTGATCTCGCTGCCAGCTCTTTGTCCCAAGACATTCATTCACAGAGATGGATTTTATCAGGCAATTATAAAGTTTCTATAAACCTGCCTGAATGGAAGAGACTGGAGCACTGCGGTGACAGCTCCATCAACAGACAACGATTGTCCCAAAGAACTTAAAACTCTATTTTTGAGTTGAATGTGTGTGTGTGTGTGTATGTATTTATGTATGCGTACGTGCGTGTGTGTGTTGACATGTTTGTGTGACAAATAGTAGAAAAGATTACAGTCAAACCCATTGAGCTGTCCTTCAACTGAGAGACAAACTGCTTTCAAACGTTCTTGTTTCACAGACAGACAAAGAGAAGCCAACTGAACTGAACTCTGTTTCCAGTACTGTAGCTTTATACTTTGTACAGTCACTTTGTGAATGGAAGACTGGGCTCTTTAAACCGACAATGGCGATATTCTGACAACATGACAAAGAAGACAAAACTGTGAAGAGGTGGTCAGTGTATTACTGAAATGTTCTTTACAATCATTTGTAATTATGCATAATAGAACCTAACAGCTTATTTGCGCCATTTATTTGAATCTTTCCACTCTCTGGGTCAAAGGCAGTCCAAATGGGGTAATGGTTTAGAGTCTAAAGTCTAGAGAGAGAAGTTTAGACCCTCAAAAACCATGATCATTCTCATCTTAGATAGCAAGAGACTTACAAGCCTGCTGTTATTTGTATAACATGCTGTTATTTAGGAGTACATAACCTAAAATCCCAAATTTGCCTCAAAGGGCTTCACAATATTGACAGCATATAACGCCCTCTGTTCTTAGACCCTTGATTTGGTGAGGAAAGGAATCCCTCTTCCACTACAGACAGGAATCAAATAGATGTTGATAGAAATAAAAGATACTAAACTTACACTGAAGAAAAGCAGAATTACAATATTAGACAAATTGCAAAAAATAAAACCATTTATAGGATATATTAAACCACTTTTGTGCTGTGCATGAACATATAGCATGTTTGCAATGTAGATGTAGCAAAGAGAATACATTTCATTATATATGTTTTCTCCATTTGGACTGAGCTCCAGTACTCCCCGATACCGATACAGGCAGTATCAGAGGTGATACCGATATTGGTATCTGTATCGGAACATCTCTAGTGCTAAATCCCAATGAGTGGCTGCAGCTGAATATTGAGTTACTCAAAACTAAAAGCATTAGTGAAGTCATTATAAAGGACATGATTAGATCTTTTGAAGAATGTTGTCAACAATAGGAAGAGAACACCAAGGACACTACGTAACAATTGCATGCTTTGTCTTTTATGACATCTATACGAATCTTACAAGTGTTTTCTTCCACTTACCATACCAGTAGTCTTGAATTTTTAAAGACTAAGCAGGTAGACAGGGAAACCCAGGGAAGCAGCCTATCACCTACTGATTAGATCACAGTTACAAAACCATCAGCTTGAACAGGAGATGGCTGATTTCCCTTCTTCAAAAGATCATGCTCTTAATGCACCATCAACATCACCAATGAGTGATGTCTGATTTTCTCTAATAACTCAGAGCTGTTGTTGCCACATGTTCTCTATATGACCCCCCCAAGGTGCAGCTTCGCTGTGCATGTTGCCCAGTTCGCCCACATGCCTGTTGATAGGCTATGATTGAAAGTCAGTCCACCAAATGCAAATCCTGATGAGTTGGCGAACAATGGGTTACTGGGTGAAATACGGCAATAATTCAATTTTACACACACATACACACACACACACACACACACACACAAAAATGATCCCAATTCTGGGCTCAGTTGGTGATCACCTGCCTGTGTTAGCTCAACTCAGAGGCAAATACCCCAATGAAACGTTTAATTACCACATACTAAGTGTATTTTAAAAATATCACAAGTCTGTCTACCATTGCAAGATTTTAGGATAGGTCTACTGAAAAAAAAGAAATACGGTGACAGCGAAACCTCGACGATAATGAATTATATCACACAACTAACTGTATGGCTATAGTAGACAAATGTACCACAATTACCGCACAAAATGCCAAGATAAACTCACTGCTAAGTATAGTATTTTATACGGTTGAATCTAGCTAAGCAACGGTCGTTTACTGTTAATGTTCTGGGTGCCTTACCTGAATCCAAGAGAAAGATATGTACGTTTCCTTGAGCTGAAGATAATCCAAGTGGACTTTAAACGCCGAAACACATTCACAAACACCCACTGAAAGACAGTGGGACTGACTCGAGGTTCTCCTCCACTCATTCGCCGTCACAGGTGGCCCGCCCTCCCACGACGCTCACTTCTTCGCTTTTTTTCCCCTTCTCTTCCCCAACCTCTGAATCTGGTAGTCCCTTTCTGTAACTGGTAGTCCGTATTATTTGATGATGGAACTGTTCCTGGCTCGTTGTGCCACTTTTATTTTTTTTTGGAAGATTGGTCACGAGCTCCAACCAGCTCGGGGACAGAATATGAGGCAAAGTGAAAAAGGTGCAAGGAGGCAACCTGTCCATTGTAATGCTGGAGGGTGGCGTCACACTGACACCTAGCGTGCACTGAGGGGATTACACACGACCAGGTGAGCTAATTACAGTAAATGGAAACAAATCATTTCAAGGCATATTTTACTCTTTTTCAGGCTACTCTCAAAAGGAATCCTGATGTTTTGCCAGCTTTATTCCAAGTCTGGGGGAGACATCACCTATCCAATGTGTCTCTCATGTAATATCAGAGCATTCTGATGTACGATTTTAATATTAAGGGCTTAAAAGCAAAGCTATAGTGACATTTTTTCAGGCTGTTAAAGGCGTATTGAATTCTCCTTCCTGCCACTCTAAAATGGATTCCTACTGTTAGGCCAGGTTCATTCCAACTATGGGTTAGACACTACATATCCATTTGGGTCACTCAGGTAATTTAGGACCATTCTGATGTAGGATTTTAAAATTAAAGCCTTGAATGTCTAATAAATGGTATATTTTAAATCTTTTTCAGGCTGTTAATTGTTGTGACGTGACGACGAGATTTAACATTATAAACAACTATGGATTTAATATTTCTTATGTCAGTACTCCCTCTATTTATCTAGCTTCTCTTATTGATGTTTGAAACCGAAGTTGCTTGGATTTCTCCTGACAAAGGGGAGATAGCTTAAATCAAGTGACCAGCCTAATTGCTTTAGAAATCTCATCAAGAGTTTAAACCTGCAATAACAGTTTGTTTTTGTGGCCACGTGGGGGCGTGGCTGATTCCAACACAAATGTTATCACCTTATAAATTGAAATGGAAAACAGTTGCCATGGCTGTGTTTTCTAGCCCTGCCTGCCCCTGCCCCTGCCCCTGCTCAGATAAAATATATTTTGCTTTTCTAGATAAGGTGAGAGTCATCATGCAACAGATCTCATATCCTAGTAAATGTGGATATTATGTACACAGAGGCTCAACCCTTAATAAGGGTGCCTATGAGGAAAGCCGGCTCCATTACTCTTCAGTTCCTATCCCCAGAGACACAAATCCAATGAAATAACATGCCCACAAGAGGGACCTCAGTCATTATATTGCATAAGGCGACTGCATAGATCAGATATTTATCTGTGTGCAGTACCCACAGTACACACTGCACGTCTCCACACAACTCACAAAAACACAAAGGGTGTGTGTGCTGCAGGGATCAATGAGAGCTCTGATTATGAAGAAAAGAAGGCACAGCTATTTGTCATTCCACATGTGACTTTCCTCTCCAGTTTATACAGAACTTTTAATCTATTATGAATGTATGTATCAATTATAAATGCAGTTAGTCATGTTCAGTGGGCAGTGTTGAAGTTGAATTTAGCCTTTTATCTTTATCTTTATTGCAATTCAGCAGAGGATTTGTGCAGCATATGGGGGTTTGTCTTAAACATTCAGTTGAATTAACCCCATAAAAACTCACAAAGGCACACAACAGAGGAACTTCACTGGAGCCTATGTGGAGGGAAGGAGCGTCCCTGTTGCAGGTAACCATGGCAACAGAGGTACCTGCAAAGGTGGTGGAGTGGTTCATTCATATGAGGACATGGAGTATGTTGTGGACATATTAGTTACATCACAAGGTGCAGCACTTATTTTTCTCCCACTGTGTTCTTGCTAATAATAACAATAAAAATAGATTGAACTGTTTCACTCTGCCATCCATTCTGTTACAGAGGTCTGCAGATGCCTGCACACAAAACAGGGAAACATAATTATTACTATTACTATTACTATTGCATCTTATACTATATCTAACAGTATGATATGGTAGGCCTACAGTATGCCTGATGATACTATACCACATTATTTACAATTATTTTATTTCTATTTTGCTATATTAATTCAGACAAGATGCATTACCACTGATAAATGCTTTAGATGCTGGCCCACCAAAAATCTCAGACTCCATAAAGAGTCATTGAATAATATTTGTCTTCTCTCTTAAGTGAAATGTTTTCACAAAAAGCTTAAATGTCAGTTGCTGTTTTCATTTTCTTTACATTAGATAGCTGGTATACAACTTTGTGCATCCATTCAACACTGCAAAACCTAAACTACCGATTTACAGGATCATTAAGATAATTTAGCCTAAGCTGTAATTTAAATATGGATTATTTAAATTCTGTGTGCTCTCCCTCTTTGTAGAGCTAAATTGGATGTCTGATATTCCCACATCCCTTTCTTCTGCTTATTAACCTGTTGTAAAGGGACTGGGAGAGATAATTAGCTTATTTTACAAATTAATGTACTAAACTGTAACTAACACATGTGGTCATCTCACAAGGATTGCCCATAATATACTTTATCAATATCTGATGATAGTAGTAATTTAGTTTAACAGGAAGCTCAGAGCAGTCCACACATGGACTCCATCTTCATGTACAGTCTATGTATGTGTGAAACACTCTGAATGACATTGGTACTCAAAAAGATGGTATTCTTTTTATGAAAGACTGAATCAAGTTTCATGTACTGTATTATTTATGTAACAACATCCACATATTTTATAACTTGCTCCTACGCCTCAGTTTCTTTTCCATATTTGTACTCACACTCTGGGAGGTGAAAGTGTCACCTTCTGTCCAGCAGAGGGCAGCAAATATTGTGTATAAAAACAATAGGCATGGAGAACCACATTTCTATCAACTTTTATCTCAATGATCATAAAATTGGAGAAAAATCTGTATTTGCGGTCAAACATGAAAACTATACAAACTTAGTTTAAAGTATTTTATTGTAAATGTTTGAAATACTAGAGTACATTGGTGGTTATAGTTCTGACAAAAGGGCTAAAGAAAAAAGTAACAAAAATAAATACATCTGCATTGACAGAGATATGTGATGAGCTGAGTTCTGGAAACTTGATATTGTATAGTTCCATCTTTTTTATTATGTGATATTACTTGAGAAATTGTCTACAACTTTGCGATTTAGTGGCATCATCGCTTAGTAATTACCAAACGTTTGCTTGCCTTTTTACATTACTGTATGGTCATTAAATTCATACTGCATGATGTCTTCCTGGTCAAAGGGCCTCCTAAGAGAAAGTCCATATTCATAACAATATCATTCCTACAGTAACTTTTCATTATTTCTATGACAAAAACTCATGAATACACAGTATCTATGGCATCTCAACCATGTGCCAATTCAGGAAAGCAGACTGGCTTTCTGGGTATCATAGGCCACAGAATGAACAGCAATAGATCAATCAAAAGCTTCTTCACCGTTTTTGTCCTCTCATTTTCTGTTTGTTTAGCCAGAACAGTGGTGGTCACAACTGAAACTTTACTTCTAGTGCAGTTGTAAAGACAGACACCGTCACTCAACACAGATGACGAAAAAACAAGCCTGCCAAAGATTGTCATGGTAACAGAGCATTTCAAATGCATCATCATCATCATCCACTTGTTCAACTCATCCAATGTTGAGCCCCAAGTGTGTAGCCCAGAAAACACATTTTAAAAGACTATTTAAAAGTGTAAAAATTATGGGAGCAATAAAAATACAGCTTGTTCCATTTACATCCCAACATTTGAGTTTGTCAGTTTAGAAATAGTTTCAGACACTAAGTACAAAAACAATGGAGTAAAGGAAAACAATGCCAACAGTGTCTTAAGTACTCAGTACACAGTGTGGCCTGGATAAAATAAGTGAGGGAGAATCCCCCTGTTGTCGATACAGAAAAAAGTGCCAGAAAAGAGTTTATAATTGATCCTTCATATGTTTGGTCTGTCCTTGTCTCTTCATTTCAACAGTGTCCTTCTCTTCCCCAGTCTGTTTAAGCCTTTGTATAGATGAGTGTGTGTGTGTGTGTGTGTGTGTGTGTGTGTGTGTGTGTAGAGTTCTGGCAGACTGGAATGTGCAGGGATCTTTGTGTTTTAAGCCAGGGTTCTCTGTCTTGGCTTTATTCGGGGGTAGAGCTGTTAGAGACAACAAGAAGACATGTCAACAGTGCACATTTGCACATAAAATAAATGCTTCTACATAAGATGTAAAGATTGTTCTTATCATCATTACAGTTTCACTGACTCACCCCTAGGAGGTTTCGGGGAATGTACCCCTCATTGTCGCCCATGCGTGCCCACCACCATTCAATCTCGTCCTCGTCTTCTCTGCGGATGATGGACATGCAGTCTCCCTCGCGGAACATTAGTTCATCAGGGTTTTCGCCATTGTAGTCCCACAGACCATAGACCACCCCCCTGTTCATGATGCCCATCTTCTCTTGCACACCTTGAGGGTAGACAATAATATATTTTAAATAATAGAACAACAATAAGCACAAAAGAATTTTGAGGGTAGTGAGTTTATGACGTAAACACGGACACAGGACACAATAAAATGAAAAAGTAAAAAGGAACAAAGCATGCAGAACATATATCAAAAAACAAAGATAAATATAGCTGCAAGTGGCATTGTGCAAACCTTTTTTCTCTCAATAGTGACTTCAAAGTAATGTGGTCCAATGTCATTATAAAACATATCCTTCAAGCTTTGTAACAATTGGACAATCAGAATCAGAAATACTTTATTGATCCCCAATGGGAAATTCTGTGTTGCAGTTGCACAAAAGTATAAATATCAAACAGTGTAGTGTATGTAGCTCAGTCCATCTCACGGCAATTGGAGAAAAGCAGATGACCAACACAAAAAACAATTCCTAATAAAGCCACAAGCTGCGATTCCAAGCTCAAATCTCGATTTGTGTTATTCCACGTCCAGTTATTGTGCATTTAAAGCACCCACTAGTGGTCAACTAGAAAGAGACTTGCAGTGTCTGTGTGTGAGGTCATTATGTAGACATTTCCTGTGTTGATTTAGTCATTTATAGCCTGATTTGTGCTATATCACCTGCAGTTTGTTTGCATTTATAGCACCCCCTGGTGTTCGATTTGAATGAAACTTTCAGGACATGGTTCAGGTACTTATGAGGACATATCCTGAGAGATTTGTGCTTATTGGACCATGAATATGTGATTAGTAAAATGTGTGTAATGCCACTCACCTAGCTTGTGCTTATAGCGCCCCCTGGGGGCGTATGTATAGAAAACTGTCTGGGTATACATGGAGCCATCATCTGAACATATCCTGTGAGTTTTGTTATGCTTGGCCATATGGTTGCTGACTTGTGTTCATTTATGTCCAGAGCCACGCCCATTTTGAAGTTCATTGGACAATAATTTGAAAAGTAATTGAGATATCGACATGCTTTATTCAACTTGTAATAAGCCTGATCTATTGATGATTCAACATTTGGTGGGAATCGGAGCTACACAAATGTGTTTTTCATAAAACTCAATAAAGCAAAACGATTTTCTAGGCGGACCTTAATGATCCTTGAGGCTTTTTTGTAGAGCACATTAAGGTGCACCTGTGTCAGAAATTTCAAGTCAATCGAACTTAGAATGTTGGGGGCGTGGCCTTCAACGTTTGCATTTTGAAGCCTTACATTACAGCGCCACCATGTGGCCGATTGGGTTCATATTTCTAAGGAAGATGCACACCATTTCCAGTTATTCCCCCAAGTTTTATGTTTTTAGCTCCTTCTAGCTCAAAGGAATTTGAGCCGGCGCAGCAGACAACAAATAATTATAACTAAAACAGACAGACATAGAAGGGTTCTACCGCTTCGCAGTTTGAACCCTAAACATAATGAAGCTTTCACTGACCATAGAGGAACTGAGAGCACTGAGTATAGCCCTCCTCCATCTCTTCACATTTATCAGCTGCTGTTTGCATGTCGCTGTAAGTCATAGCAAACACGGCCGCACCAGACTCCACCAGGAACTTGCACACTTGCACATTGTTGCAGGATGCAGCACAGTGAAGAGGTGTCCTGTGTTAGTGGGTGGGTGAGGAAGGAAGAGGAGGTAAGAACAGAGGGGAGAAAGATGAGGAACACTAACAACTATAGAGTAAGTCTAAAGAGTAAGACTTACTACTTAATAAATTTAATGACTTGGATTTTGGTGATTACAGTTGGAGCAACTACACTGCAGTCAAGTTTATGTTGCTGACCAGCTCATACTGCAGGATGTTCAGAGTTGAAAAAACTAAACTTATAATAATAATATAACTAATAACAGTTGGGACTTGTCTGAGGCTGACCAACCATGTCACCAGTGAACTTGAACTTACCATCCGTCACTGTCAGCAGCATTGACATTGACTCCAAACTGAACCAGAAACTTGACAATTTCCGTATGTCCGGCACAGACGGCATTGTGCAGAGCAGTGATGCCTTCATCGTTGGGCTGACTGGGATCCTCCACCTGTAATTGAAAAATTACAAGGGGTGAAGGGAGACATTTCATTTTCTTTTAGCACAAGCACATAATAATTTAAAAACATAGTATATAAAAGAATATATTACTACTTTTTGATATTTCTAATATAAACTTCTGTGATACAATGGTAGCTGACTAACACAGCAGAAAACAAAGCCAAGTAAAACACTTTAATTATTTGTTTGGCTTCAAACACTATAACAATGTTAAAATACATAGCAAATGTTTCTTATGGAGAGAATGTCTTACTTCATAGATGATTCTCTGGACCAGATCAAACTCTCCCTCCAGAGAAGAGTCCAGCAGCAGAGCCAGCGGGTTGAACTTCACTCTCATGTCGTGATCGATGCGTACAGAGCCAAGCTTGCGTAAGTTGGTCCTTTTTCCCTAAAGACACAGTCGTAACAGTGTAGCACAGAAAAGACAAATGTAATCTGAGACTGCAAAGTCTCATCCTGAAGTCTGTCCTGCTGAGATGGCAGCGTCCACTCTCTGTTGTATTCAATCTGGACTGAGAGCAGAGGAGGGACTTGCTTTCCAGCTCTAACTGCATTGCTAATCCACTTTATCCAGAAGCAAATGTATTTTTCTCTAAAACTATGATTATGCAACCAAATAGGTCTTAAATGGAGGTGTCAAAAGGAGAGAAGCAGGGGGGCCTTTTTGGTCTAAAACCCGCCACCTCACCATAAAATCCACTTAAGGAGTTTTACTAAGAGCTTAACAACAAGAACATGTAAACTGGTATTTATTTTTAATACAATATGGGGAAAGGTGCAGTGGGTATCCGCTTAGTGTAAGCTAAATAAAGGCCCATTTTCTCCAGAAACAATAGCAGTGCTTGATTATCAAATTACATAACATCATACCAGGTCACTTCTTTTAACAGCAGGTTATTGAATTGTAGAATGTGCACTAACTGTAACTCATGACCGGCCCCTGTGGTGCTACCAAACAAATGAGTGTGAGGGGATTAAAAAAAAAAACACATTCAGCACAATAGCACACAAGGGTAATATATACCGTAGGCATGTTGTGACCAACAAGACAACTGAGAGCTACACAATAATAGTGATTCAGCAGTTTGACATAGGGATTCATACCGGTGGCAGAGTGACCTGGCCAGTAACCTCTGGTGCCTTCATGGTAAAAGTGTCTTCTCCTAAGCTGTCCTGCTCCGCTCCACTGGGGTATGGCGGTGGTGGGTATGGTGGGAACTCTTCCAGGAAGCCTTCTGGAGGTGGAGGGGGCAGGCTGGCAATTGAGTCCTCCAAGCCAGGAGTTGGTGGTGGTGGGAAAAGAGCATCATCTGGCTTGGGAGCTGGGTGGGATGGGGGAGGAGGTGGAATAATTTCCTCGCTCTCTGGGATGGCTGAAGATGGTTTGTTCTGTTCAGCAGGCACTGGAACAGGGACATTAGCACCTGGAATATGAGACGAGAGCTGACCTCCCTCCAGAGTCTGTCCCGTTTCCGATGGGTTGTTCTCTGCACCACTCAAAGGGCTTGGAACATGTGGCCCCACTGATCCCTCTGTCGCCTTCTCTGCTTCATCAGCATAGGTGGGAGTGGTTGGTGTAGTCACAGTCTCCATTGCAGCCAGTGTGGTCTTCTGGTAGAGGAGTTTCTGAATGTTGGGCCCTGCAGGACCCTCTGGTTCAGTGATGGAGCTGCGTTTCTTTAGGGGCCTTGGGGCATTGTAGAGTTTCTTTCTTAGGGCTTCTAGGTCACCATCACTCTGATGCCTGTATGGGTTGGAAATGAAAGGAAGCAGCTTGGTGGGGCTGAGGGGCCGGGGGGTGCGCTCTGATTCTGGTTGAGGGCCCTCAGTTGGGCTGGGACCCATGTTGTTGGCTCCATTGTGGTCAACCTCAAATTCTAGGGCAGGGGAGCGTCGGTCCATGTAAGGGTTCTCTGGATGTAGGGAGCCGCCACTGGGGATCACTGGTTTACCGTACACTACAAACATAGATAGGAAACAAGTTACGACTGCCATGTCTACAGAGATACTGGCAATGCCACACTGACCCAACGACTGTCCCTTTGTTCTCTATCACTTACAGTATGAACTACTTTCTCTCCCAAAGCAAAGTAGCCTAAATCTCATGATAACAAAAGGAATATCACCATGCTTATTAAATTGTTTAGTATCCAATTAAGATACAGTATTCAAACCCTACTATCTGACTTAACCAGACTGTGACTTGTGTCAGGTCAGAAACGCGCTGAGCAAAAGATGTAGTGATAACTACTATTAAGACAGATCAGACAAAAACAAGATATTCTTTACACCAAGATACTGCTTGAGTTTGTTTTAATGGCTGTAAAGATATTTGCTCATTTTAATTTTTTAAACCTGCGGCTAAACGACATTTATGCATTAAATATAAATTACAGCTTGAAGGGAACATTGGTCAAAAATGTTCACAATGGGAATTTCAGTAATGGATACACTTTAAATACTGTTCTGGTAATTTATCTTTGAACTTAAGCTATGAGACATTAAATGCTGCACACCTTCATAATTCATAACTACTGAACATATTGAAATCTTTACAATGTTTTTTGTTTGTATAAATCAATTACAAGGTTAATCTAAATTACAGTATAACAATAACTTAAATATACTCACTCTATATTACACTCAGACTCTGTACTTTGTCTTTTCCACCTCGATCTGTCAGGAGGGGGTCTCTCATTTATTAATCTGTTTTTCCTGTTTCCCTTAAATGTCTATTTAATAATAGTATTGTATTCATTTTATAGAGCTAGCTTGGATTACAAAAAAATCCTCAGAACAGTCAAAAATGTTTTCCATTTCCTTTCCACAATTCCAGTTAGCAGCAGCAGGTATGGTTGCCTGTGATTGTGTTTGTAAAGCTAAGATGTAACAGATGGCTTCGCTTCGCTAGCTGCTCCTCTGGTCAGTGGTGTGTGAATATTTCTTGTTGAGGATGTTGAAGAGAAGCGAAGCAGATTGACCTTACAGTGAATATATCTAGAGTGACACAAGATACTATTAAAACCCTTGTTTACATGTAGATCTTGTGTTTTCATAACTTGTTTTTTGTACTAGCATTAGTCTTCAAATTTAATGTTTACTTCACTCAAAATTATACTTACTTCAGAGACTGATCATGAAAGTAGTAAGCGTAAAGACAAAGCTTATAGACAAATAATGCATTCATGACCTACTCCTATTGAGGCAACTATCCAGAAACCCAAACAACAATAACCCTATTCATCTGTCTCACCTTAACACTGTTCATGGACTAAATTCAAAAAAGTTACTACATTCTTACCACTGACAAATCCATTGGTGCGGGTCTGAGACCTGTTGAGAGCGCCCTGGACCCCAGGTTGGTTGAAAGGCTTCGCTGAGCCAGGCAGCTGCGTGTACATGGAGTAAATGGAGCTGGCCGTTAAGGTCTGGGGCTTATTCAGGCTGGCATCTTTGGAGGAGGACAGCTCTGGGGTGAAGGGTCGCACCGCGGCTGCAGGTGGAGTATCCTGCTTAGAAGGCAGGGGGAGTGTCTGGCTTTGTGAAGGTGGGAGAGGGTTGCGGCCCTGGGCAGCCGGAGGCTGCTGGCTGTGGGGCTTGGCTTTGGGGAAGGTGCCTGTGTTGAGACCTGGTTTGCCGTAGGGCACGGCACCAGGGCCTTTTGGTTTGGTGGGAACAGGAGGAGGCACCTTGACTGGAGCTTTGGGAGCAGACTGGAGAGATGAGAGGAGAAAGAGAGATAGCAAATTAGATGCCAGGGTGTATTCCTGCTGATAACAAAATCTGACTAGTGATTTTTCCTTTGAGGTTGTAGGAGTGTGTTTCCGTTCCCTCTCACCTGCGCGTCCCTGACCAAGTCATCACTGCTCTGGTTTTTGCGGAGGGAGGTAGTGGGAGCCTCCGTTGGCTCGAACATTGAAAATGGACGCACCTTCCTGTCTCTCTTCAGTTCTGTATCATCTTCACACAAACCACATTTAAAAGCAGTAATCAGTTTTGTCTCATGTTCAGACATGGTGTGATTCTATAGAAAGACAGAACAAAACCTCCTTTGGAAGCTTTTGTTCTGCCACATTACTGTTTTCACAGTTACAGGAAGGGACTGCAGTGCAGTTTGTGTTTATATTAGGGTGACCATATTTTGATTTCCAAAAAAACACTTGGTCGGCCTCAAAACACAAATTCAGACAGGCTTCCCAGAGGTTAATGAACATGCTTTATTATGCCTCAATGGTAACAAAATATTTGCTCTTTTCAAATAAATAAATATGAAATAATGTTCTAAATATGACCTATTCT
>NC_045749.1:12102810-12118130 GCF_008692095.1 Etheostoma spectabile | reverse complement strand
TCAGCTTCAAAATCCAGCTTCAACTAAATATCTCTTAAAACCTTTTCAATGTAATAAGAGAAGTTTTTTCAGTGTCCGTGTGAGCTTTGAGATCTCCAGCACCTTTATTAGACACGGTAACATATGTGCTAGCTCTGCACATGGTGCACTCCGCCTCCCACTTGTCCCGACCGGGATGGTATGTGAAAAGTTTTTTTTGCAGTTACACTGTGAAGCTGCATTTACGCTTCGCATTTTCTGTGCAATGCTGCTCCGCTGTCTGATCTGCTCCGCTATCTGATCTGCTCCGCTGTCTGATCTGATCTGCTCCGCTGTCTGATTTGCTCCCTGTCTGATCTGCTCCGCTGTCTGATCTGCTCCGCTGTCTGATCTGCTCCGCTGTCTGATTTAGTCCCTGTCTGATCTGCTCCGCTGTCTGATCTGCTCCCTGTCTGATCTGCTCCGCTCCGCTGTCTGATCTGCTCTCTGTATGTGCATGTAGCAGAGCTGCCCACAAGGCAGCCTCTCGGGAATTACGTCACGCAACAACGTACCGTAATATTGTGTGCAAAGCGGCAGTCAATTTAAGTACACACTTATATTGGTCCCTTGATAAACAGTGAAAACCGGACAGTTTTATGAATTTGTAGACCCCTCTCGGATAGTACGTAAAAAGTGGACATGTCCGGGCAAAAGAGGCGGTTTGGACACCCTAGTTTATACTTTTTGTGCTTCATTGGTTTGGCCAGTGCACGTGGTGTGTGTGTGTCCATTACCTTGGTCTGTGTTAGAGTGAGAGGTCATTCGTGGCAGTGTTGAAGCTGATCCATGACCGTTGAGGTTGGTTTCTGGACCTGAAGAGTCCCAGTCTGCCAGCTTGGATGGCTGAAGGCCTGGAGGATCACCAAGAGAAGAGGGAGAGAAGAAGGCACAAACGAGAGGCAGAGTTGTGTTAGGATGTGATTTTACATAGACATAGAAGCTAAATCAAAGCTAAATACACATTGGATACTGACTTCATCCATTATTTATCCAGATAAACACAAAGTTACCATAGCTGTGTGGTATGCTGAGTCACACATCATAGACGTTTGGAAAAGTGGATTCTGTAGCATTTTTTCCTCCCTTGTTACTCATAATTTGTTGTTTCGGTTGACTGACCAAGACCCAGCCAGTGGCCATGCATATCTGCAGCCATCCACAGTTAGATGAGCCACAAAAGCATGGGGCTCTTGCAACTAGCAAGATTAGCATCCTTTCAAAGGTGGTAAAAATATAATGATTTCTCTGGCAGTTCCTGCAGCCTGTAGTTGAATGCTCCCTCTCAACACACAGATTTTGCGAACGAGAACTAATTTGGTTGGTCAGAATCCACACAGAATGTCAGTTCAACTGAAGGTTATGTGTTTGTTCAAACCGACCCATTTAAAGCAGCAGAAATAGAACTGAGGAAAAAGCTCAACAAACACGCTTTAACAAACAGCAGGAGAACAAACAAACAGGACCAAAGATCCAGCTAGGAATTTTTTTATATATATATATATATATATATATATATATATATATAAAAAATATATTCTTTTTCAGTGAGAATCACTCATGAAAAATAAGCACAAAGAAATGATGCCATTGAGAAGCACACATGCACACAAACACACAGAAGTGTGTACCTTTTCTCTTAGCCCGCAGCTCTTTCAGTGGCTTAAGCAAGAACATGGCTTCTGAGGAAGATGTATTCAACAGACAAGAAAAACAAAAGTAGCCTTAGAGCTCCAGATCTCCCTTTGCTCTAGACATACATTTGCCTAGGCCCAGGCAGGGGCCCCCCCTCAGGGGCCACGCAAAGACCAGCACAACCCCCAGGAGCCTGCCTGATACTATGCACAATGTTCCTGTTCAAAGAAGAACTGGGAATGGGTGTGTACTAAGTGCAGTTTCCTCTGCGCCCCTGCTCCTCCACATCTCTCTTCTTCCCATACTGCAAATCAACTCAGAATGCAGAAATAATTGCATGCAAAAATCATGACAGACTAGGAAAAACCTCTTACTTTTACTTCCTGGAATTGCTTTAAATAGGAAAACACAGGCTTATGAGGAGGTGAGAGAGCGAATGAGGGAGGGGAGGGTCCCTTTTGCTGTTGTTTTTTAATGACTAATTTTAGTGTTGGATCATTCATTTTTAATACCATAAAGCGCACTGGTGGCCCACTATCCACTGGGGGACTGAGTTAGGGCTAAGAGAGTAAGTCTAGAGATGGAGCGCCTGAGAAAAAAATACTGAGAAAGAAAATGGCACAAAGAACATTTTTGCTGTTGTGCTTTATTGGTTTGGCCAGACTTTGTTCCCCTCCATTACACAGCACACATGGTACTGGAGTCTGTGGGGAGAGGGTGCTGGTGTAACAACAGCTTACTCTATACCGTCTCTCAGACTTGATTGAAAAGAAAAAAAGAAGAGTGGCACAAAGAGATATATAATAATAAAAACTGTTTCAAAAACTGGTTCACTCACAGCAAAACATATCAAAAGTTCTTCAGAAAATGCAAGGAAACAAAAGAAAGTGTTTAAAGTTCAGGCTCAGCAATACAGTGTCAAAACACACCATCCAGGAGGTAACTAGATACCTTCTAAGCTCAAAGTGACATCACAATCAGCAAGTGTTCCAGACTCCTCTGCTCCTGCTGGAGGCAGGACAGTCTCGTCACATTTCAATTAAAAAAAACATACTCAACTCCATGATGACATTCACAAAGAACACACATGGAATAGTAGTTGAGGACTATTGATTGTCTTACATATTTGTGATCTGAGAATGTAAGCTTCATTTTTTTAACTTTTTTAATTGCTAAGTGAGCTGGTGCAGACTCAGCAATCGCCAAATTTAGCTGAAAAAATTATATGTAAAAAATCGAAGATCTTCTTTCAAGTCAGAGATCTGAGTCATGGCCAGAAAGGAGAAGGTTTACCTGTGCCAGCCTTGCTCTGTGGGTCGTGGGTTGGAAGGGTGGCAGTGCCGTCTGGGTAGGCTGGTTTTACAAGAAGGTCGTGCCTCACTGGGCCCCTGGGCATGGTGGACGACTGGATGTATGGGCCAACCGCCGCCACGCGAGACGGACCTGACTGCTGTCCAGCTTGGCCATCAGAGGGCACCTGTCCAGTGAACGGGTAGGAGAGAAAAAATAAGAGGAGGCTGTTAGAGTGGCAAAGGTCAGTGAGTAATATTTAAGATCTTGTATTGCAGCAGAGAGAGAAAGACAGAGAACACATTAATCAGACACATAAACTAACAAACTAATAGATAACAAACTGGTAACCAAAACTTAATCTGATGTTTTTTTATTAATACAAAGAACCATTGAGATGAGTATCAAAGATTCAGTATACATTGAGGCACTAATCACCAGCACTAAAAGTCCATCTGAGGCTGAAATGTTCATTATGGAACGCATTCTTTTTAAATAATGTGATAGATAAAAAATGGGGATACATCGTTCATATTCTTAAGATTACTGACAGAAGGGAGGCTAAAAAACAAACACTTGGCCTGAAGGTGGTGCCAGAGCTGGCTATAATGCTACTCAAATCAAAAAGATTGAATCTGGCCATTGTGGAAGTGTTCAGAGATTTGTAAAGCAGTCTTCTTCAGTTTTCTAACCTTTGGATGGTGCTAACAGGATGGGCATTACAGTAAGACACTGGTGAATTGTTTTGAGGTTTGCATAAAGTGACGTCTGGGACAAGTGGAATTTTAGGTCATGTTTCTCTGAGGACCGTGGCTCTCTATAAATGCAACAAAT
This sequence comes from Etheostoma spectabile, assembly GCF_008692095.1. Taxonomy (NCBI): domain Eukaryota; kingdom Metazoa; phylum Chordata; class Actinopteri; order Perciformes; family Percidae; genus Etheostoma; species Etheostoma spectabile. Next base: position 12,114,353 of record NC_045749.1, on the reverse strand, counting down.
TGGCAATCCGCTGAGATTTTAAATATTCATACCCTCTCATTTTGTAAGCAGCATGGTGCTTTTTTTTTTTTTAAATTGTAAAACATGCAATGGAACATGCAATTTTAATCCACACTGGCAGTACAGCCTCTTAAATCCTTTAGCTTAATATAAGGCTTAATTAGAGCAATCTTGAAGTTAGAAGATATTAACGTTGTCATAGATAAAACATATTACAGAAGAAATGAAATGCCTATAAACAGACTGATTAACATTCACTTTAAACAATCTTTCTAAAATACAGCTCATCCCCTGGACAAAAACCTACAGCTGATTTCATTACGACAAGTTGTCCCTTTAAAACAAGATAAATATGGCTCCCTATGCCCATAGAAGTAATAGAATCAGGTATAACAAGTCATTCTGAAGAGATCTTATGTTACGCTCCAATACTAGTTTAGTTACCTGAAGATGAGTGTCTTTTGAAGCCCTCTCTTTACCAGGGTAGCCATTCTTGAAAAAAACAAAAGCACAAACATGCAATAGCAGTTCAAAATACCAAATAATTCCCTTTTTTCAATCTATTATGAGTTTTTTCTAAGTGTTGAACTATGTCACTAAGACGGTGCAGGATAACTCTAGGCTGGCAGCTCTCAGACTACCTCTCTTCAGTCAGTGTGCTTATACGTGCTTGTTGGGTGATGTCAGCCAGACGCTTGCTGTTTGAGAGAGAGAGCAGCTTGGATGGAGTGTGATGGAGTGTGCTAGTGTGAAAAAGGCCTACTCATTATGATTCCAGGCAGGGTGTGTGTAAATCACCTCTTCTCTTAGGCCTATTCAAGCCTGCACACACCTTTCTCAGTTCTGATCCTATTTTATTATATACTGTATGTCAAGGGAACATCAACGAGATGTTGGGCTTCTTTAAAGTTAGATAGGGGGCAAGTTGCTACTTTATCTAAAAGGCTTCCAGCAGAGCTTCAGAAGAATATATTAAATTTAAATTATTTTTTATTATCTATGTTATAACTTATAGGTCACTCTAGAGCTTGTAAAGTAACGTAGAGTAAACATGGCATGCTGCAAACTAAGAAGATTTTTTGTTTGTTTCTACAACACAGAAGAAAAGAACCTGATGGTGATTTGAGGTGACAAAGTTATGAATCAGTGTTCTATAATGAAAAACAAGCGGTGAGGTTAATTGGTTGAATGTTAATTTGCTTGAAAGAAAGAAAGTTAATGGTGAAGGACAATAAAACACCTTAATAATAGTAGTTAAAGAAATGACTGCTTAGAGGACAGAGTTAAATGGCTCATGTTAACTAAGAGGGTCAACACATAAAATCATCCATCATTCAAGCAGAATGTTTATGTATTCTTTTTGGCCACCCTTACATTTTTGCTATCCCGAGATAAGCATTCAACCTCAAGCAGTAAGCATGTTAATTTTTCTTCCCTCGTCTCTGTTGGCTCTTATTTACATTCCCATGGCAACCTGCGTTCAAAACAACTCCTAGAAAGGGGAGAGAGGTGCAGAGGAGCAGCGAGCCACCAGGCAGCGAACTCAGAGCCAAAACGTTAACACCTATTAGAGCTAGTACAAAGACTGGATTATTTAGATTGCTAATTTCTAGTATGGGTTGAAACCAGTCATGTATTTTATTATAAAATGTGTTTTGAAAAGGCCATGTTTTTAAGTTAGATGGTTGTTTGCCTTAAGTCAACTGATTATTTGCCCTTTCCTGTTTCTGTGCAGCCAGAAAAGATAAAATCTTCTCTGACATTCCTGCCCTACTGAGATGTCAGCCTGCACTCATTACTCCTCTCTCATATTCAGAAGTTGTTTCTGCCAAATGGGACTAAAAAGACATCCGAGTGAAGGAGTGGGAGTGTAAACCCAGATGCAACTCTGTGACATGCTCAAAACAATGATCAAACCCCACGAGCTATCTCAGACAGAGAGATTGAAGAACGGAAAAAGACAAATAGGAGTGGACTCCTTCAAGTGAGGGGCTCACTAGTTTTCCCACACATAGGATAGTGAGGTTAAGGAGCCTTACATTGGCATGGGTGAGCTCTGAATGCCAGGGAATCTGAGGCTTCCAGAAATAAAGAGAGACACAAACAGGCCTTTATTATGTGGCCACTACGGGGAGCTCTGATCAAAACCATTTCCATCACTTATTTGCATATGAATAACAGTGGCTTGACAAATTTAGTTAGAAAGTCACAATAACAGTTAAAGCTACAGGAACACAAAGCACAAAATATAAAAGATGACACCTGAGAGGAATCTGAATCAGGTTTTGTGATTGTGTTTATATTATTGTGGTGTGATAATACTTACAGGCAAGTTCTCCTTCTGCTGCAGTGCTGCCTTCTTCTTCCACAGCCGATCTCGGAGTTCACTGATCCGTTTGTCCATGGCAGCCACCTCCAGGTTGCGCTTGTTCAGGCCCTCTCTCTGCTGCTGCAACTTAGAGTTTTGATCGTGGTTGAGCTTATTCCTCAGCTGACCGCCAAGAAGAACAAGACATTAGGACAAAGAGAAGTTAGTGCAACATTTGTGCTCATTTAAACAAATACTGATTTGGGAGCTGAATTTTGTTATTGTGTTGAATTTTTTCTTGTCAATTTTATTTCTGCACACCTGTAGTTCCTTGTAGAGGTGGTCTAGTTCAGCCACAGAGCTCTGGTTGTCATTGTAGTTGTCCATTTTGCCATTTTTTAGCAACTCCAGCTGTTGGCTAAGCTCCTCCACCTTAGACGCAGCCATCACTAGTTCTCTCTGCTTCTGCTGGAACAGGTTGTTCATCTGCTCTATTTCCTCTACTGGAGAGGGAGAGGCATGAAGACAAGAGGGAGGTGGGGAAAGGGAATCACAGGTTGAGAGGTGTGTGAAGATGATGGGAGGTGAGAGACAGAATATCATGAAGACGGAAAGACAAAGAATGCTAACCCTAGGAAAATCAAATACCCCACGCTTCCAGTCATACAACATTCCAAGCAGGCCTCCATTCATAAATTCACTAAGTCCATGAGTTTTACCCAGTTTTCCATTACTGATGCGCTTCTGCTCCACTTGACCCTTGAGGGCCCGGACTTTCTTAAGCCGCGTTTCCTGGTTCTCAATGTTTTCTCGGAGGCGCTGCAGCTTCTCCTGCTCGGAGGCCTGCTGCTGCTGACGCTGCTCCTGCTGCTTCAAGTAGCGCAGCCGCTGCTCCTGATGAGACAAAAGAGAGAAGACAGGAAGCACAGAGGAAAAGTCAGAAACATAATTAAACAGATGTTTTCCTGTTTACTTTCATTTATGAGTAATCCATGACCAAGTGTGCTTTCCTCAACAGCTGCTGTCCAAGTGTCCTCAGGCAACTACCCACTCTGGTTAAAGGTTAGGGGCTAGCATTAAAAGGGCTGATGTAAGAATACAATTCCTCCTGTACTGTAACTGCTCCAGGAGGCAGCTGTTAGGAATGCTTTTTATATTAACATACCTGGTTAAATAATGGTTAAGAAAGCATTCTGTGGCGATAAACAATGTTAAACTTTTAAAATCAAGTCTTGAACTATGACGCAGTGTTATACATCTGTCAGAGCTCTCCCAAACAGGTTCTAAAAGAGCACAACACAGTCTCTTTTCAGGAAAAAGACCAGGTGATGTGTGCTGATGGTAATGCTGTTGTTTACTAGACTGGTATGCAAGTGTACAAGACTGCTTGAAGCTACATTCCTTGGAATGCTATATCATCCTCAGGCAACAAGGGCTTGAATCAGAATGCTAAAGTGGGTCAAGGACACAGGTTGCAGCCTGCAGGGCATATCTAAATACATTTATAAAAAAAAAAATCAAAAAAAAAAATGCATGGGAGGAAAAACGGTCAGCCATGTATTAAACTTTATCACGCTGGTTTGCTGTCTATCCACCCTCCTGAGTAGGCTTAGAAACACGACCTAAGCAAGAAAATACATATTTTAGATGAGTCCTGCACAGTGAGAATCGAAGGCAGGCAGCTGTCTCAGGCTTCTCAAATTATAAACACTACACCTGCAGCCATCCACAAGTCATCTAACCTGTCTATCACAACTACCACATGCACTCTTAGCACTTTTATTTCCGTAAGTGCACTAGACTTGTTTAGTACCTTTGTTTTGTGTACCATCTCCTCACTCGTCCAATAACCCCCTCTTTAATCTTGCTCCATTATTTTGTCTCTCCTCCTATGACTTTGATCTCCGCCACTTAAACCTCCTCATCCCCGGTATCTACCCATCTCTCTCTCTACCAGTCACAATCTCCTCTTTCATCTTGTACTCCATCTTTATGCACCTTGGAAGCGAGGAGCTGTTGTTGAGCTTCTATTTGTTGCTGCTGTCTGGCAGCCATCTCTTGTAGTTCGGCCAGCGTCATGTCCATCCGGGGTGTCGCCACCTGGAAATGGACAAATAGAGGGACAAAGGACAACACATTCAATCCAGTGTTGTAATAAACGTTCTATCAACAGTCATTTAAAGTGGAACTATTACGCTTTTTTGAATTTTTGGTCATATCTATGATGTCACAATGTCAGATTTTGATGTTAAATGTGGCTCAAATAATGAGGTAAACGTATTTCAGAAAAATCCCTGTGAGTTAAAATGTTCCGATTTCAAACTGTTCTGAACGCTCTGGTTTCAACCTTTTTTTTCCTTCTGCTAAGTGTTACGCAACTACATGCCGGCCTTTTATGATTGGCTGGCAATGTTATTAAATTTTCCCGAATTTCAGTTCACATTTCTCTTGAAACATTACCAGTTATGTAGTAATTAGTTTAAAAGCCTTTGTCTGCCATTTTTGACAATGTAAAGGGCTACTATATTCTATTAGTGTCCACTGCTAACTACAGTAGCTGCATGCTAATGCCAGATAGCTGTAATCTTGACTGCCAATGTTAGTAATTTCTTCCAAGTTTCGGGTCACATTACTGCTGGGACATGTCTGGTTGTGTAGTATTTGGTTTAGAAGGCTTTATTAGTGGTTTTGTACAGTACAAAGTTCTGCTATATATGCCGTAGTTCTCGGTCTCAGGGTCCGGAGTGAAACAACAGCGGAAAATGAAAGACTTGCAGACATGCCCTGACCAATCAGAGCAGACTGGGCTTTTTCTGGAAGGCTTAAAGAGACAGGCGCTTCAACAGAGTGTCTCATACAGTGGGTGAATACAGGTACAGCAGCCATGGGCAGTTGTTTTTTTTTAAACATTAAAGCATGGAAAACATGTTCTAGTAAAATCACAAAAACAAGAATGAACCTGAACATGCTATAATAATAATATTAATAATAATAATAATAATAATAGGTCCACTTTAAGGTCTAATACAAGACAACAAGACTAGCCTTGAAGTCAAAAATGTAAAAGCAGCAACAGACTAAAATATGTAGCAAGATTAGTGGAGCAATCTCTTTACGATTCTATTCAAACCCTTAAAAGGGGACCAATGTGGGCCTTTTTGTGATTTTAGAATTCATAGCAGCGCATTTATTTTCAAGTGACATTCTCAACTAGATTATTATTTAAACAGTCATGTCCATGTTATTATGCATGGAAATGTTTTTGATTTACATTTATACACTGTTGGGTGTTTTTGGATTGAATTAATTAGTTCCCCTCAGCAAAATATCAAGTTGGCTTGTTCAGTATAAAGAAACAACAAACTACGTCACAGAATTTATGTTAATAATAAATATATGCCCCATATGAAATGAATAAAAGTGGTGGTGGTGATGCATCAAAACATCCTCTACTTGTACACAGTGTGGATCTAAGAATCCAGAGCATCAACTAATACATTAAAAATCTGCTCATAGGATGTACCTTACCCTTAGAAGGCGCCAGTCTATGAAAATTACTACATCTCCCAATTGTGACCTATGTCCACTCTATGTCCTGGGGTCGTTTATGCATGTGTACTGGGAATGCCCCGATGTGGTTAGGTTCTTGAAGATATATCTCTCACTTTAAGTGACATGCTTAAAGTTAGGATTATAGTCTCTCTGATTTTGTTCCTACTAAATGGTGACTCCTGTTTAGATTTGTCTGTACAGCAGAGACACATCTGATGGGCTGGCCTCCCGGCAGCTCAGAAGATGTTGGCCTTGAGATGGCAGCAATGGGCCAACTCACTTCTTGAAATTGTTTCGATGGAGTGGTCCGTGGCCCGAATACATGGCGCCAGCATTAAAACAATCCGTGCATGGGAGGAAACATACACTCTATTTAAAGAAACTGATTGAAAAAAAACACTTTTGGGTTTTAGTTTTGGATTGTCTTACATTGTATGTGTGCGTTTTAAGGGGTAGGGGGGCTGGAAAAAAAGAAAAGAAAGGGCCAAAATTGTGATGTGTAATGTTGTTAATCTTTTGCCTTTCTCAATAAAAAATGATCCAAAAAAACATCCTCTACTTGCAAGGAGCCAGGGAAACTATGACTGTAATTCAGTTATAGCTAATGAGGTGCAGCAAAAAGTCTGTGTAAATGAGTTTCAGGGCTTTTGTTCTTCTTAGATCAAAAAATAAATAAGGTGTTGTCAGTGGTTTACTGGCTCAAGTAAAATATTGCATTAGGATAAAGATGTATAGAAAGTTTTTTTCTTAACAAGATTCAATATTTATTATAAATTCAATGAAACATTGATCGGAATTTGACTATGTTTGTGCTTGGGGTGGACAAAAACAATAAAAAAATTCATCAACATAAAAATATCAAAACTAATCTAAGAGTAAATAAAACATTCGTCAAAAACAATGAAAGCATCCAGCTGAATGCATTTCAAATACAAAAAAAATTCAAACTCACCCCATTCTCCATTCTTCTGTCTGGGTTACCCTTCACTCCATTCCTCTTCTGCTCTGAGCCTCTTGACCCACCTGAGTAACCAACACAATAGTAGACTTCATCAGACATCACAATCTACAGTAGATCTTCGTCTAAGGCGACTGCCTCAGTTAACTCCAAACCATGAAAAAGCGTTGGCCTTTGCGGAGAACTGTGAAAAAAATAACTGAAATGATAAAAGAACTTCCCCATGCCTTTTTGTCTGTCACTTTTCTAACATAAAAGGGTACACACTGTACAACTTTATCTAGATTGCTGCAGAGGACAGTGTAGATCAGTAGACAGCTCGGCAAAACTGGAACTGGCTAGTGCTGAATGATCTTAGCTCTCTCTGGGAAACAACTAGGATCAGTGCTCTTTGTGACTTGCCGTAATCTCAGGATTTAACCGAATACATAACCGTCTGGCGGTGGGTCCCACAATAGTGTGTGCATGTGCTTGTTTGTGTACAGGAATGCACTTATATTCAACCATGCTACTGGCATTTGACAGCCAAGGGGGGGAAAGGGGTGGGTGGGTGGGTGGGGGGTCTGCCAATCCAGATCACAACCTTAAAGCTTTGGCCCACAACCAAAGCCCTTTATCTTGCATAATGGTTTTAGGTGACCCTTGACATACAATACCACATCTTAAATACATGCACTGGTTATATGTTGGTGTGAAAATAACAACATGCAAAAATTCAAGTCATATTGAGTGTGAGATTATTTAGCTATCTCAAATGAGCAGAGAATACATTTTGTCTTTTCAGCTGGTGAGAAAGAACATGCCGGCACAGCATCAGGAAGTGTAAACATTTAATAACTCAGTACAACAGGACTGAGTACATCAGTATTTCTATAAATAATATTAACAGAAACAGGAAACAGAATGCACCTGTCCTTCAAAAACAAAACAACAGCAAAAAAATTAAAATAAATGAGGCAATACACCACTGTGTTGCAAACACTGAGCTAAGTTAATAGTGTGGGAAAAAAGAGCAGGCTAAGATAACAGGAAGGGAAAACAGCCATCTAATCCCTTGGCCAGACTCAAGCTGAGAGGGGTAAAAAGGCTTAGTTACGCAACTAGGGGCTGAGAGGATAGCGCACGACCAAAATACTAGAGTTTTCTTTCCTAAGAAAACTGAAAAGTAACAGGCTTATGACGATGTGACCGGGACACCCTGGCCTTCAACATTACAGCTAAATAAGGCTTTTTCAAGGATTTGAGGCCTGCTAATATAAAACCCTTTCCTGAATAAAGGCAGTATTTATAGTACTACCTCCAAACCTCTGTAGTGTAAGAGGAGAAGTTGTCTGGGTCATGCTCAGCCTCAAACTAGTTGTTAATGTACATTTCCTTTCAAGAATCCTTAACGCCAGAGTGAATGTGTGTACGTTTAGAAGCTGCAGGCATCTCTGGAGTTTACTACATTGGTGCCAAATGTCTTTCCTCTGAGGATTGCCCTCTTTCAAACCCTGACTGAAGTGAGAGAAGTGACCATAGAAACCCTTGATTCTGCTTCATTATCTGTTGTGTTTGCAGTTGGACTGTGTTTTGGAGATGGACACCTACCCGATTCCCTGCTAGGGGCTCGATTGTGACGCAAGAAGAAGCGCACCTCCGCCCTGTGTTGTCCCCATCGTTGGAGCACATCCAGCATCCTCTCCCCATCACCTACAGCTCGTTCTGCAGACAGAATACACATATGCGTCAGCACTTAGGTGTGAGATAAAGACACACCCGTAAACTAAATATTGATTTTTTTTGTTTGTTTTAATCATAGTTTATTTGGCAAGGTTAAAACGTGACAATAACAAGGCAAGTGTGCATATAAGGTTTGCTTTGTAAAATTCTGTTAAATTACTAGCTTGACACTACCGACCTACACTAAAGGGGATTCATTTCACCAGCACCATCTGCATGTAGTTTATCTTTCTGAGTAATGACCTCGGGGAAAACAACTGTGATGTGTTGTCAATTATTCTAGCTGGTACAGAGCCAAAATGCTCATCAACCATTCCTCAGATATTTTCTTCAGCCTGCTTAAGATCACTTCATTACAAAAATGGACTGACACATTACAGTCAAGTAGAGGTCAATGAAATTGATCTATTATAATGTTGTGACTGCAAAACAAATCAGTAATAACTGTAATATCCGGGTTATTAATAGCTTTAAATTTGACGCAAAATGTCATTGCTGTGTTTTCAAGGAGAGTCAGCAGTCTCTCTCTGTAGAGCGAAATGGCTGCAAAATAAGAATCTTTTCAGACTACTTGTGAAAGTACTCAAACACAATAATTGGCACTTTCTTCACTCTTATGGCAGCATCACCATGGAAACGGCTACAAAGACTGGCTCCTTGAATTTTGATTCTAAATACCTCCTGACTCTCAGAGATGGGGGGGAAAGGGGGAAGGCATACAATCTCAACCCCCCTCCTGCCACCTGAGAGACGTCTGGGTTTGTCACAGTGATTATGGGCTCTGCTTCATTTGCATTGCAGACCCAAAGGACGAAAGCCCCTCAAAAAAGCAGTTGACCACAAAGCTAATCTCCATATATGGTCTACTTCAGAAAAGCAATTTCTCTCAAATTAAAGGAAGAAAACAAACAAGTGTCTGCAGAATGACTCCTGTCCCTTGGGAAACATCCATATTCCACAACTAAACCACCATGTGACTGGAAATCTCTTCATTGTGTGTAGATGGATCAGGGTAACACTGGATGAACTGGCACCGTAACTCACCAGATCCACGCCACATCTCAGACAGGTGGCAGTCTGTCTCCCCCGGCTCCTTGCACAGCTCCACCACATCCCGGCACAGCGTGTCCGGGGTAACGGGAACCTCAGTAAAATGCTGGTCATTGTTACTGAGGTACACTGTCAGGAACATCTGGGACAGCAGGAGGAGGAGACAGGCAGATTAGATAGAGAAGTGAAATATTAACACAAGATAGTGTGTGTGTGTGTGTGTGTGTGTGTGTGTGTGTGTGTGTGTGTGTGTGTGTGTGTGTGTGTGTGTGTGTGTGTGTGTGTGTGTGTGTGTGTGTGTGTGTGTGTGTGTGTGTGTGAGAGAGTCTTTCCACACTTTCCAGACATGGTATTTGTAACATTGCTGGTGTTATTCACACAGGTAACTTTATGTTAATGTTCCATTTGACTTTATTCAAACATGACTGCACAACTAAAACTTGTTTTGCCATTGATGCCCAAGTGAACCGTAAATGTTACTTGGTCCCACCTATCTTAATGGACACTGAAGTGGAATGTGAAACCCTTCAGCTACCGCAAAAATAAATAAACACGTTGACACAGCAGAAAAAACTGATCGGTCAAACAGCAAGCATCCCAAAAACTGGCATTTCTGTCAAATTCCAAACTAAAACTATGGCAGCTTCTGTACTGCTTAAAACATTTTTAAAGAAATCCTGAAATCAATACTTACAGGATACCTTTACAACCACTGGTAGTAAACATGAAAGTAAACAATTGTGTCTCTGTGCGTGTAATCACACAGACGCTTAAGAGGCTTCCAGGGCCGTGCTGGAATATGCTTCCATCTGTAATCTGATTACACAAAAAGAGAATTAGAGCTTCGATAAGGCCGTAACAAAAACAATATTATGAATTGACACAGGTGTTCTGGGGCATGGCGTGAGTTGAACCTATTGAACCTTTCAGTTTTAGCCCCAGGTTTTGGCACAATGTAATGTCTTCACAGGGACTTCAATAGTGCTCCAATAAAAAAGCAGCAGCCCAAGAGTTAGAATTACTTGTGTATAAAGTGTATAATTGTTAGACTAGTATTGTTTGTGTCCTAAATCTCCAGGTTGGACTGGCAGGTTTATCTCTTCTCAGCAGGCTGCCGTGAACGGCCATGCCCACAGGGGCCATGGTGGGAACATCAGGTCAGCAGGGTCACGAGCACAAAGGACTTGGGGGGCGAGCATGCAGAGAAGCTGCAGCCATGGTGCAGAAACAAAAGTATTTGAGTTGCTTTTTAACTGTAGGATGCACCGAGAAAAAGCACAACAGGCTTAAGATAAGTGGCTTTATCCCCCTTTTATACTTTAAATGAAGCTTACCGAGTGAGTGGGCAGGTTACAGGTTTCCTCTAAAAATCTCCTAGCAACATACACAACCAGAAAAGGTTAGTTTTTTTTTCCACAGCGATGTGAAGGTGGGAACAGGAGTTAGTGGTCTGACTCAAAGGACCTGAATCAACTGATTTGTTACATAGAGATGTAAATGAAAGATCCCCATCAATAGATGGCTTCAGCAGTGAGTCATCTTGTTAATGATCTACAGTACAAAAAGCTGTAAACAGACATTGCCGCTGTGTTCTTCACTGGCCATAGAAGACCTAACAACTCTGTAGTAAAAGACCACCTCGGAGAACAAAGCAAAAACTATGACTTTTCCTTTCCTGTCTGCTTATCAGAATAGTTTTACCATTGGTGGAATGTATCTGAGAACTAACTTGATACCAGTTAACATAATAAATTACACTGTCAGGGCCATTAATTAAAATAAAACCTCAACTGGCATCAATTTCATCTAGCCTGCCTTTAGCAAAAAAAGCCCTTCAGAGATCAGTGCAGAGCAGCTGACATCATTGCAACTTCCCAGCAATGTAGGACATTCAAATGACCCTGTTAATATTTGGAGAGTGAAAGAGAAACAACAGAGCGAGGGGGGGGGGGG
>NC_045749.1:12035547-12102800 GCF_008692095.1 Etheostoma spectabile | reverse complement strand
AATGGGAGAGAGCGGGACTGAAAGAGAGTGAGGGGACAGGACACATTAATGGGAGGGAAAAGGAGTCTTGGGGGTTGCAATGCCTACACTGGAAGCCAATTCACTTCAGCACTAAAGTTAATGATCCAGGACCACTACCTGGTCCGAGGCATGATCGAGATGAGTTAGCACTTTGCTGCTAACCTTTATCCACCTAATGCATGCGGTTGCTGCAAAGATAACACACGCACGCATGCACACACGCACGCACGCAACATATACATTGGGAACATTCAAAAATGCAAAATAGTGTTAGGTAATACATTATTTTTTATTTATTTGTATATATTATGTTATTATGTGTATGTACGTGTGCGAATAAACTACTTCACATGTTATTCTTCATGCAAAAACAGACACATTACAGTATATCAATATGAAGAAAACGTCTCCATATTGCCAAGACCCTGCTGCAGAGCCTCTGCTGGCTTGATTTAGGGGAACTGCCTAAAGGGTTCTACCTGCTGTACACAGACAGGTGAGAAGACTGCCCTGACACCCCATTTTGACTCAGCAACAGCTGCCAAACAACTTGAGAGACCATTAAATATACAACAGCAAATAAAATTAAACAGCTCAACAACCTGATCGGTCTATTAAAAAAACAAAAACACAACAGCTCACCAGAAAGCATCATCTTAGGTAGCCTTACACAACCAGGGAGCTGATTGGCACCAATTTAGTTTGCATATGACAAAAATATTCTACACTTGCCTTCGGTTTATCAGAGTGGATGACAGAAGCAACTGCTGAATTGCACTTCCTGTCTACCTGAGACAAGGCAAAGAGATCGCCCTGGGGAAGGAGAAGGGGACGAGCTGCCTCTGCGGTCCACTATTATAACGATACATTTCTAATTCCATCACAGCATAAGCTAAGTCAAAGCTGTCTCTCAGGGTTTGCGAGTGGTGTGACAGCTCAGAATTGCAAACTGACTATTATAGCCTGTGCCAAGAAATGTGTCTGTCCACACTGCAGCCTGTACTGTAGATATTCCCAAAGCAGAGCAGCTATAAGGCTAGGTCATTGGGGCTATATCTCAGGGATTAAGTTAATCCGCTACATAAAAATATAGCCTTTAAACAGACTACTGGCTCAGTATTACAATAGTAAGCTTAAATTCAGTAGCCTGCAGCTAGGCCACAGCCACTATGCCTTATGTTTAAAGGGAATATCCTTGTGGGTAATCAAAGGTCATGGGGGTCAGTTTGGTTTGAAATGTGCTGGGCTCAGAGACGCATATGGAAGTGCATTTCCGGAAATGCTGGATACAGTGCCGCACACATTGCTGCATATTTTCAGCAGGGCAGCGGAGTGGCTGTGGGTTGACTTCCCACGATTCTCCTGGGCTTTATAAGTCAAAACATGAAAAAGCTTAACGTGATCTAATGTACCTAAACAACAATCAATCAATTTTTTGACAGAAATTTGGTAATCATTGATTATTGTTATAGGTAGCCTACATTAAACCACGGTAAGTTTTTTTCTCGCCATGAGCACCAATGAAAAAGAAAACGTTATGTGAGATAACTTCTATGATTGTTGGATTTCGGTTTAGCTTATTTGACGGGCTTGAGTGTTCGTGAAGATATGCTCATGAGAAATTTGGTGATAATCGTTGTTTAGGTACATTATACCACGTTAAGCTTTTTCCACGGTAAGCGTTTTAGAATGTATGCATGTAACCGAGGAGCGTGTAGCCAGCGCAGCAGAGCGGCTGTGTCTGTGCCCGCCCCGTGGCGGAGTTTTTGTGGATATGTTGGCATCTGTCGCTCAAGAATTATGTGTGTTATGAACTTTATTCTTTTTAAATAAATGATCTTGAGATTTTCAAAAAAAAAGTGGTGGGTGCAAAAAGATGATGACAAAATCTGATAGGTACGCGTACCCACCGTCCCATGAAATCAACGCCTATGCCAAAGGCCCAGGAGTATGCAGGTGTTCATTTTCATAACCAGATCTCACAGTTAAGTGCGTGGTTTATGGTGCTTAAATCTATAGAATTCGGTACTGAAGTGAGTAGCGTTGATAACAAATAAAAACTACACAGTCTTGAGAGTTAACGGCCCATGCTTAAGTAACATCAAACCCTCAGACAAAAGACCACGGAACATATCATAGAGAGAGACTGACTGCAGCTGGCAGCACCTACTTGACCTGCCCTGGTGAAAAGGGCAGAGAGGTTGAGAAACGCCAATGAACAAAAGATATATTGTAACTGTTGTTCTCGGCTTTGAAACAGGCTTCTTTGACAATGATTCTATCCTGTACGTAGGTAAATAATATGCAGTCCCTGTAGGGAAGTGCAGGACTATTTTGCGATACACTGTAAACTGAAGATATCTAATACATAGCCTACACCCCCATAAGATGCTGATTTGGCCCTTAAATGTGCAATTTGGATCCCTTCTTCCATTAAAGCCTGTGGGGCCCTGAAGCAGATGCCATTGATTGCGGGTCTGAGCAGAACCGGCTTTTCCAGGATCCAGAGTTGTTTCGACAGAGGACTCTGAGAGGACTTGAGTTTAAAGATCAACACTGTACCTGTAGCCAATTACAGGAAGGAATGCTGTGGGTGTGTGTGTCACTCCCACTGATTGTTCAGAAAACAAACGTGCACTACAGCAATAGAGTGGCAATGATGCAAAAGTATTCAGAGAGGTCCAAGGAAAATTAAAAACAGAACAATTTAAAAGAATTCTGCCAATGTTATTTTGAGCAGGCCGAGTAGCATATCAATCCCTGTGTCCCACCTTGACAATCCACTCTCTCCTTGTGAGGGTCAATTCTACTCTTTCTTAAGATCATTGTCCAAACGCAATTGGTCCAATATTAAGTTAAGAGTGATCAAAACTGTCTACCTCTGCAGTTTCTCATTTCCAAGAATAGACAAACCTCAAGGGATTGTACTGTAATGAAATTACTCTGCAATATTAGGATAACTACGGAATGAAAGCCAATCCTGTTACTAAGAATTCACATCAGTACAACTAAAAACACCCACACCAACAATGGCGTTTAATAAAAAGAAATCCAATTCAATATCCTTACTGATGTTCCCTGTAACATCAGCAAGTAACTCCTTTTCTACTCATAAATAATGCTTCAGTTTGGTATATGTTTTTCATTTTTCAACAATTTATTTCTATTTTTCAGTACTCAAGTCAGAACCGCAACATGTTTGATATTTATGCACTATATATTTTCACAAAATTTAACACTATTTCAACTATAGGGGTCTCTCATGCATATTATACTGAGTTGCTGTGGTCCCTGGTATATCTCCTGCTAAAAAAGACTGATAAATATTAATTATTGTGTTCATTATTACTATCATCATCATCATTATCATCATCATCATTATTGGTAAAAATGTCCTTAAATGAAGGCCACAGTGTAGTTTACTACAAGCTAAATCATTTGTGTGTGTTGGACGAGAACAACAATTTGACATTAACACAAATTTGGTAAAGCTGCATTATGCTTCAATATCTCACAGTGTTAATGAATACTGTGCAAAACACTCTGATTAACTTACTGTTTATTATACAGTACATGTACATTTAATAAGTAGAAAAGTTGTTCCGACTATACCCCTGCTTTGGAAGAACATAGACATAGTCAGATCAAATAAGGCAGTGTCACACAGACTTGATGTAACCCTCTGGGATTGACTACCACACATCTGATCTAATGCCTAGGGGAGAAACAGGACAACTGGGAAAGTCGACAGAGTGAGGCAGGGTGACAGCAGCAGAAGATAACGGGGGCTATGTCTTTGACCATTCTCTCGTCTCATCTGAGGGCTTCCAGGCCTTCTGTCCACACACACTTTCAATTACACGTATTGCTGTGGTAAGCAAACGAGTCAACTAGGTCTCGTTAAGGGAGGGAGTCACCTCTGATTTCTGCAAGTTTGTAAGACACTGCAGCATTATCTTCCTGAACGTCTCCCTTCTCCCTGCCACAGCTTCAAGAGTTGACACCATTCCAGCACAGCAGTCCTTCAAAAAGGCAAGGCAGCAGAAAACTCCCTTATGGCTTTATGCATTATTCCTCTTCATCTCAGTCTCACTTTCTTTATGCTGCATTTGGGGGATGAGGGGGGCGAGGAAAGAAAAGGTCAGGGGCTACAAGAAGGAGAATGCCGGTGGAATCTGAACGCACAGCCGCCTCATTCAGCTGCAACATTGAGAAGAAAAAAACAAGCAGCTTTTACAACACAATGAAGCAGCAGCGAGCTGTGACTCTTCGATCAGGACAACCTCTACTCTCCGTCTGCAATGCAGTCCTTAGCCTTATTTTCTGATCTGCACTAATGCAATAGTCTTCTGTTCCTTGTCTACGTGATGACACTGTTCCAACTTGTGCTTATCTGAAAGATAAGGGAAATGCCGGACACAATGAAGCAGAAGGGAGAGGATGATCCTTTTTTCCAAGCCTTCTTGACAGTTGGATGAAGTAATTCAGAGCAACGCCAAGGCCACACCAAATTGGAGGCTATTACAGATCATCAACACAGGCTAAATTACCTAAAAGTGCTTAAGTTAAATGGAATAGTTTTTATTGACATTTATCTCAAGAGGGAAACTAGAAGCCAAGAGGTAGCAATTCAAAATGTGGCAGACACACTAATTGGCTTATAAAAATTAATGCAGGCTGGATGATGCGTTGTGTGCCGTTTAATCTGTCATATGCAAAATACACTTTGGTGAAGCAGGAGAGTGGGTTATTGGAAGAGACGGAGTACAAAAGCACCTTTCCAATGCAGAAACTTTTCCGGAAACCTTTTTGGGACTCAGGAACATTTGCCACCTTTTGACTAGAGGAACCAGGATCTAAACTCAGATCTAATAGTTTCTGTCCCCACAAAACCCTGAACAAGAGGTGTAACTCACAGAGCAATAACTACTGGTTTCCAGTAGTATCCATATAAGACTACAAATTCTTAGATGTAACTAAATGTCAATACATTTTTAACAAAAGCTATATAGCAGAAAAAAACATCCATTCAAATATCAGTCGCACAGTGGTCAATTAGACTACTAAGAACATTGTAACAACTGTGTTGTCTCTTGCAGAGAAACCTGCTTCCTGATATGAGTCTAATTCACCATATATTCAGTTGTGGTGCAGTGCAGAAGATGGCACAAAGATTCATGACTTAATTACTGCGACTATTTAGTGAAAAAATGACAACTAAACTTCCTTGAATGGCAATTCCCAGACCCCCCATGGAACCATGGCTTCCCTGTTCCCCATGAATAGACTAGTGGTTTAAGACAATGCTGTCATAATGCCCTTGCTGCTTAAATAATGGGGTATCGTTCTGGAGTTTTAACACTTTCTTGTGCAATTCCGCCCATTAAGTGCAGAATTGCACATAATAAATGTAATATGTGCTTTTCATGTGGATTCCTCACAGACAGTAGTCACTCAATACTCCATGGTGGGTAAGTCGATACCTGCTCAGGTGACTCTGGTGTGCTTCCTCTCAGAAACCAGGCTAATGTGATGTATTGTGACCGTATTGTGAATGTATTTTGATGATAGTGTGCTGCACAGTCTAACAGTATGCATTCAAGGAAATTATTTAAAAGATCATCTTTGTTCTTTCCTGTGATGAATAAATGAGGTTTGTGTACAAAATGTTATTGTACGATGCATAGATAACCAACTTGCTGAGTTCAGAGCAACGTGTTTTTAAACTACATTTTTAGGCAAATACAGTCATAAAGATAACTCCTCTTCTTCAAATAAATGTCAAAACATTGCCGTTAAAAGACCTTGGCTATCACTGATGAGGCTGCTTATGTAACCACTACATACACTCTCCTACAGACTCATTTTCCCACAATCATAAGACGTGTGTGTGTTTTTTACAATGTGTGCGGTAAAAGAATTCAAAATTAAATAATGCAGGCCAGGCAAAAAGCTTGAAAGCAGACAACTCGTTCCATGGGAGAGAAATGAGGAAGTGATATGTGCCTGCAACATTTTAAACCCCAAATCATGCTGGAACTTTTCCCTGCCTCATCTTAACAGTTGCTATGGTCTTTTATGTTAACAGAGTAGTCCACTGAATATAGTTAATCTTGACAAAAAGTACACAACAATGAAATATGGGCTTATACACCAGCAGAGAATTCAAGCCTAAATGTGGCAATAATAAATGTCTCCAGACCAAAGCCTGGGTTAAGTGGAGATGAGAGCAAATCAGGGGTAAATGAGTTATACCATGCTTTGGTTCAATAAATGGTGAGCATCCCTTATCAGGGACCTGCCACAGCACAGGCACACACAATGTGCTCTCCACAACATGCTGTTAAAGAGTCCCTACAGCTCATTGTGTTCAGGAAACAGTGACCCCTTATTTATCATCCCTGCCAGTAATTACGACACTACATTCTCACTACCCCCGAGCCCCTGGCCTGTACAAGCAGGGTCATGGGCTATGGGTCTAATTTCTAAGACAATACCTCACATCAGACATGGCTATATAAAGGGCCGTTTTGTGTTAATCAGGCGAACACCAGAAGCTGTATCTCATGTAAACACACAGATATATTCTCGGGTGACAGAATTGGGGTAAAAGGGGCAGATCTCCTATAATAGAATGTGTTTATAAAATACAAACAAACAGATCTTTTATGAAAAAAATGTAAGAGTGGAAATTCACACTGGTATCCACGAGAACCGAGATTGGTGACAACAAATGGCCATGAGCCAATTCTGTTTACACAGCTACAATTATTAATTCAAGCCGTTTTACTGGGAGCACAGGTCTGAGCATTAGGAGAACCTGAGCAGACTACCACAAAGGATTGTACTGGATTTTTCATTACTTGTTAACATTGTTGTAAATAAAGTTTACGGTGTGTTGTAAAGCGTGTGACTAAACACATGGATCACCTAAGACACAAAAGGTCTGGAACTAACCAAATAAGCTGAGACAAAAACAACAACAAAATAAAACCAAATAACATAGTATTAGTATTCAGATAACAACTGTGCTTCCCTGTACAACATCTTAGCAAGTAGTGCAGGACCGGCATTAGTTTTGAAACAATACGTTTGTTAAGCTAGTAGCTGCTTATTATTATTATTATTATTACTACTATTACTACACCTATTTTGACAACAGATTACAATTTTAGTCAGTTAAAGACCAAATGGCTCTTGTTGCAGCTTCTAAGATGTGAGACTTTTGAGCTTTTTACTTTACTATTATTATTAATAATATTATTATTATTTAATTGAATTTTCAAATATCGAGAGAGAAAAAAATTATTTTGTTGCAGCCCTATTTGCCATGACATTGTCAGGTGAATTAATGCTAGACATAAGTATTTCAGCAAGCAGGCAAAGTCACAACAGAGAAGTAAATCTGCACTTTTCAACAACTTGTCATTATTTCTATTTGTTGGGAAGGTTGTTTTTTTTCTACAGTGAGCATATACAGGCAGACCTCTGTTTGCTACCCTTTCTGTATGCATCAAAGAAGTGCTGAGAGATAGAGGCTTTCACTGCAGTAAAAGCAATGAACCTCTGATGATGATGGTGATGATGATGATGATGATGATGATGATGCCATGGCAGGAGTCCAGAGCTGAGGTTAGCGTAGTGCCATCCAGACTTGGCAGGTGCCTTCTGCTTTGTGTGTGTTCTGAGCAGGATGGATGTGTATAATACTAACGAATCGTACAATAAATGCATCTAAAGTAAAGTTAATGACTATCTCGTCAGGTAAAAATCATCTGTCCCAAGGATATAGATACATACAACAAATCCTGTTGACGCAGGGGACTTTGACCGGTTTACATGCAAAATAACCGTAGTTATACGCGTGGAATAATATCACAGACACCAAATAAATGACATAGCTTCTAACGACATGCACCGATCACGCACAACAACTGTCACAGCTAATAAACTTCACATTAGAAGCTCGTCCTGCCGTGGTAGCGTCTGACACAAAGTAGCAACCGCATCAACTTGCCACGTCAATTTAAATGTCCAGGTAATTCACAGTAGTAGCAATGCGGGGATTTAATGTCGAAACAGATATATTAAGCCACAGGACAACGTTGAAACTTGTAGTCAAGTAAACAAAACATGAACTCACCGGCATCATTTTAGCTTCGTACCGCATTTAGCTAACCAACACAGCATGAATCCCTACTGGCAGTTTCGACGAAAGCTGTGGGACTGGCGATCACTTTAATCCCAGCGCCTACACCCGCGATGGGCAAGGCTACTTTCTCCTGCTTGGGGGTCCCGTCCTGCATTAAAAAAAAAAGCACCTCGTTATTTCGTAAATCCCACCAAAATGTCCAAAAAACAAAAATACACAAATGTTAGCTAATTGTATCCCTTTTCGAGGACCTGTTGCAACAAGGCCTTCGCGACCAAAAGTTTCCTTGTAGTTGTGTGAGCATCGCTTAGAACTTTGAAAAGACAATACTGAACACACTCATGTTTTGTGAGTAAACTACAGATAAAACACATTATAAATCTATGCGTGGATTATTTGATATTTTCTAGGTTTTGCTTACCCGAGAATGCCTAGGTAACCAACCCGAAACCCTGTTGACTGACAGCGTTGCTCGACTGCTCGCAGCCTATCCCAGAGTGACGTATCGGGAGGGACTCAATCCAGTTTGGAATTCAAGCTCCGCCTCGTTTTGGAACAGAGATCACCCCCAACGGCTAGACGTGTCCGGTAAAAACATGCAGCGGTATCTTTTACATTCACTTGTAAGAAATAAATAATAAGAATTCACTAAAGCTGACTACATTTCGAGATCATTTATTTACACAACAAAATTGTTAACAGCAAATGAAACTTAAAAGTAGGCTAGAGATCAACCAACCTGCGTTAAATCGGAGAAAAGTAAGAGGCTTCACTCTGCTCCTAAATTGAAAACCAAAGTTGAAGTGGGTGAAGTTATGGCATGGTGGCTAGTCAGTTGTCACTGGTAAGTAGCCTACTAATACCACACTGTAAAAGTCCTTAATTAAATAATGAAGGAGAATGTAGCTTACTAAAGTATGATTGTTACACTATTATACAATATACCATTATATTATTATTATTATTATTTGTGCCAAAAAATTAACAACATGCATTTTTTATTTTCACAATATATGAAATTCATTTGTGAATTTCATGTCTTAGAAAATAAGACGAATTCTTTGGGTTGTCAGGCATGTCTTTTATTTTGAATTCAGGAGTGAGTTCTCTTTCAGTACTAAGACGATTTTAAAGGAAGTTGGCGCATCTACTACAACCCCCAGAATTCCCGTTCAACGGCGAGCCAAAGGTTCAAACGCCCATGCAGCACATTGTGAACGTTGGTATCTCCCTGAGGCAGAGGTTACGCAGCTCGTGCAGGTGTTTTGCATAAGGGAGCTCCTCGCTTTCCCCTTAGCAGTGTGCCAGACGCTACCTGAAGTCATGGCTGACCAGGTGGCCGCCATGTGTGATCAGCTTATTAAAGCTGTGAATGTGATGATGGATCCAGAAACAGACCAAATTTACCGACTGGAGGCCCTAAAGGTAGCATCGTTATGGGTTGCTAGCTAGCTAGCTGTTAGCTAGCTGAGCTTGTGGAATATTGTTTCTGTTGTCATATAATTAAGTAACCTGTTGCCCCGATAGCTGAATAAAGGATTATTTGATTCAGGATTAGTTGTAAAAGCTTTGCTCATGCAGTTCGTTTCGTTTTTTAAACGTTAGCTACATTTGCAATGATGACGGTCAGATGCTTTGCGAGCTAGCCGGTAATGTTAACATGCCTAGATCATCACCTCACCGCCCCATCCACTGTTTAGTCAGTATGTTTATTGTAATGTTGCTAAGGCAGCAGTCGCTGTACGTTAGCCTCTTAACACTGACACATCTATAACCGTTACGACAATATCACGTTAAGTTCGGTGTCTGTAATATAACAAGCTTCATTTTTCACTACAGTTTTGCGAAGAGTTTAAAGAGACGAGCACGTTCTGTATCCCATGTGGTTTACAATTGGCCGACAAAGCCCAGACAGCTGTAGTGAGACACTTTGGTTTGCAAATTCTGGAGCACGTCATCAAGTGAGTTTTACATTGAAAATAAGTCTAACAAATAATAACATGGGAAAAGTTTCACATTTAAAATGAAATTTATTTTTCAAATAGGTTTCGATGGAACAACATGCAACAACAAGAGAAAGTCCAGTTGAAGGAGTGTGCCATGCAGCTGCTATCAACTGTAAGTGTGATAGTAATAGGCTGTTGGCAACATAACCATGTGGCTTGGGATTCAAATTGTACTTAAATTCTGTCTCTTAACTCTGTCACACTCGTAGACACTTACCTGTTTTGGGTCTTATCAGGGTACTCATCCTATCCTGGAGGAGGAGAGTCACATCAAAGATGCCCTGTCAAGAATCACTGTGGAAATGATAAAGAGAGAATGGCCTCAAAATTGGCCAGATATGCTGAAAGAGATGGAGGCTCTCACCAGCCATGGGGTGAGTAACTTATGTAGTGCAGGAAACCGTATGTCATTGCATATCAATATTTTCTTTGCCAACTTGCATGGCATTTGAATACAGTTTATGTAGTGACTTCCATGTGACTAGTTGAGGATAAGGCTAGTCATTTTCATGTAATGTCATCATGCCAACTTTGCCACTGGGAGATAATGTAATTTTTCTATGAAACTATGAACCTAAACATCTTTTCCGCTTAATTATTTTATCTGTATTCTTGGCCTAAAGATGCAGCCCTTTGATCCTGTTGACATTTTTGTCAACCCCAAGGAAATAAAGTAAAAGCTACAATTCATTTGTGACTTTTCATAGGAGGCACAGACGGAGCTGGTGATGTTGATCCTTTTGAGGCTGGCGGAGGATGTGATCACCTTCCAGACGCTCCCCACCCAGCGACGCAGAGACATCCAGCAGACTCTCACCCAAAACATGGAAAACATCTTCAGCTTCATGATCGCCATTCTGCATGTTAATGTCGAGGACTACCGTAAACTGGTCAGTGGGGTCTTAACTTTTCTATTTTAGAAATAAGTAGCATTAGGATTAATATCTAATATCATGCTTTTTTATCTATTGATACATTGTTTTTTAATGTTGCTAAAAGTAAACATTAAACGGTAAAGTGACTATAATATTTGTCTGATTTGTGTTTTTCTTTAACCCAGAAAGGGTCACCTGGACATGAACTGCAGGTGAGAAAGTAGCATTGCTTCCCTGCTCTAAAATAAACGTCTCATGAACTTGATTAGTTAGTTTTGTTTCAGTTTCTTTGTCATACTCTTCTACTCTCACGTTTATCTTTTCATGCTTTCTTTTTCCATGCACAGGCCAGAGCTCACTGTCGGGTTGCTGTTGCCACACTGAACACACTTGCAGGCTACATAGACTGGGTGTCTCTGGTGCACATTACCTGTGGAAACTGTCATCTACTGGAGATGTTGTGTTTGCTGCTGAGCGAACAGGAGCTGCAGCTGGAGGCAGCAGAGTGTCTGCTCATCGCTATTAGCCGGAAAGTGAGTCACAGGGAAAACGCTGTGTTGAAAGGGCATGGTTAAGCCTTAATAATGGCTGTAAAGAGATTATTCTTTCAGCCCAATTTTCTGTCTGTGTGTGATGGTTACTACAAATATCTTTAAAAAAAGGATCTTGGGGTCAGATGTGATTGGGATTTGTTGGCCCATGGGTTATGGAAAGAAGTGGTGCAGATTTAGAGCAATAGCGCTGCCATGTGGCTATTAATAATACACTTTTTTGGCTCATATTTCCTGAACAGAGAGGTGTGGATGAGTCTTTTTGTCACAGAACTCGTTGACAATCACATACATTTTTCAGATTTTAAGAGATTCCTTATTATAGAACCGTAGGTCAGAGAGTCCGTATACAGTATGTCTTGTTGCAGCCTTGAAAGTTTACATTGAATAAACTAAAGCCATGTGTAATCAATTGTCATTCTGCTGTAGGGCAAGCTGGAGGATAGGAAGCCATTCATGCTGCTGTTCGATGATGTGGCCATCCACTACATCCTATCTGCAGCCCAGTGAGTACCACTGCTTCTCTCCATCATCTCTGTTTACAGACTTCAACCTACCATTGTCACTGTTACTGAAGGGTTTGTGTCTGGTTGCAGGTCAGCCGATGGACTTGCAATATGTAAGAAATCCTCTGAATCACAGTAAGTAATGTGACACATCTGCCTACCGTAGAGCACAAAGAGATGTAAAACAGTCATAAAAACATGTGTAAGTAAGTTTATTCAGTACAACTGGCTGTAACTTGTTGTCCTGTGTACTTAGAGCCGTGGAGGTGGTGGAGCGGCGTTACATCTTCCTGAAGAGGCTGTGTCAGGTCCTGTGTGCTCTGGGAGGCCAGCTGTGCTCGTTAGTGGTGAGTTCGCCTTAATTTGGCGCCACATTAATTCCCGGGTTCACTTGGTCTTTTATCTTGGCGGGATTCATGCACACATCTTTTGTGTAAGATCACAGAAGCAGATTTTAGCAGCTTAGACTTTTTGTTTACATATCATCTTCTTTCCACAGGGTTCAGATGTAGAGGTCGAGGTACCTGCAAATCTCAGCAAGTACATGGAAGCCTTATTAGCTTTCACTACACATTCCAGTCAGGTGAGATAATAATAATACTGTTTTGGTGGACTTTATGTCAAACTTTCACCTCTAAGTCCTTTGTTAAAGACTGCATTTGTATGAGTAGAATATGAATCATTCAGCTGCCTTTGATCTTTATTGTGATTTTATTTTATTTTTTTTCTTCTCTTTTTATTTTTCTGCAGTTTTTAAAGTCGTCCACTCTGGCTACTTGGGGAGCTTTGTTCAGACATGAGACTCTGTCAAAGGACGTGGTTGTTGTGGATAAGGCCATCAAATACCTCAAAACGTCTATGACCAACCTAGTCAAGGTGAGACACTGATGTCCGTGCTACCATTCCTAGGGTACGAGGAAGCCAAACGGGTGTAAAAGTTTTGTCTTTCTTTCTAGACTGGATTTCCATCTAGAGCTGATAGCCCAAGTTGCGAATACTCGCGTGTGGACTTTGACAGCGATGAGGACTTCAATTCTTTCTTTCATTGTAAGTATTAGGGATTCAGCTTTACTTCATTTAAGATTGGTACTTTTTCTTTCATCCCTTGATGTTTTTTACTGTGTATGTTGATGTTCAACAGCTTTCCGAGCACAGCAAGGAGAGGTGGTGAGGATGGCGTGTCGCATTGTTCCTCTGGAGGCGTTCCAGATAGCAGCCGAATGGTTACAGTATCAGATCGCCAGCCCTATTGATACCGGGGATACCACATGTAAGTGTTGTTCCTTAATTTTTACACATGTTTGGGACGATTGTTGTGGTGGATTTGGTTAAATTAACATGTAAAAAATTCAACATTATGGATCTAAATTTGGGCTTAGAAAGATTGGTTAGATGTATTAGAGTAATCCCCACTGGCCAATCAGGTACAGCGGACTCATTTTCAACGGGATGGAGGAATGTGTATGCATGAGCAAAATATGTTTTTGAACTTATCTGACTATTCCACTGAATGCATTTGTTATACTAAGCAACAAAAACTCCAAAATTTTATTTGCATGTTGATTCTGATGAACCTGTCTTTCTGCACCTCACTAGCTAAGACTGCTGAGGGCCTGTGCTCCCTCCTGTCTCCGTCAGTGGTCCAGTGGGATGCGATGACCGTCTTCATGGAATGCATGGTCGCACAGATCTTCAAAAATCTAGAGGAGGAGGTAGCAGGAATAATTTCAATTAACCACAACAAAATAGTTTTTCAAGAAATAATAAAGTGGATTATAATGATGTGAAGGTTTGCCTCCCCCCACCCCCCCCCCTTGCCTCTTACTGTGTAGAAGTTGCCCATAGATCAGAGCATGGAGCTGCTGCAGGCTGTGCTGAACTACGACACCAATGACCCGCTCATCTTGTCCTGTGTGCTCACAAACGTCTCTGCCCTCTTCCCATTTGTCATGCTAAGGCCGCACTTCCTGCCACCGGTCCTCTACAAGGTCAGCGGAGTCTATTGTGTATATACCTACAGGCATATGGAAATGTGTGTGTGTGTGTATGTATGTATGTATATATATATATATATATATATATATATATATTAGTTGATTTTATGATAGTAATATGTGGTGATTTGGGTAGGTACTTGTGGAAGACATTTGAGTTTGGTGTGCATAAAGTCTCTTGATTTTTAGTGTGTCAGATGATGGCAATAAAATGATGGTCAAATGATAAGGGAACTGTCTGGAATTACTTCTTTTTGCAATTGTAGCTAGTCTGTTTTTGAAAATATCAGTTTTCCAAAAGTATTATGTTGCTGAAAGAAACACATTTTAAAATGCACTTTGTCTCTTGTTAATTAACAATTATTAATAACATTGACCTTACAGTATTTTTTTTTATTATGTCTCTACAGCTGTTTAAAGCTATCACATTTGAGGTTGGTCAGGAAAGTAAGGTGAGTTGTCTTTACACAACCAAATAGTGTCACTTTTTCTTCATCCTTCATGTCCAAGACCAAAAAACATGTTTTTCCACTGACATCTACAGGCACCTCGAACCCGAGCTGTAAAGAACGTTAGGAGGCACGCCTGTTCTTCCATCATCAAAATATGCCGCGATTATCCACAGTTCATCTTGGTAAATATCCATGTATACCAGTGAAAGTAAAATATGAAAGTAAAATAGCATGACATAGATTAAACTTGCTTTCAGTGGATAGTATTTATGCACAAAATGTGTACCTGAAGTGCACAAGCATGAGTAAAGTTTGATTTTGAAATGCTTCATTTTCTTTCTGCAGCCTTGTTTCGACATGTTTTACAGTCAGGTAAAGAAGATGTTCTCAGGGGACGCCATGCTCACTAACATGGAGAAATGTTCACTGATGGAAGCT
This sequence comes from Etheostoma spectabile, assembly GCF_008692095.1. Taxonomy (NCBI): domain Eukaryota; kingdom Metazoa; phylum Chordata; class Actinopteri; order Perciformes; family Percidae; genus Etheostoma; species Etheostoma spectabile. Next base: position 12,087,805 of record NC_045749.1, on the reverse strand, counting down.
CTGGTGCTCATCAGTAACCAGTTCAAAGACTTTGCAAAGCAGAAGGCTTTTCTAGATGAACTGATGACATTAGTGGTTGCAGAATGGACCTCGGATGAGATGAGGCAGTGAGTATTGATTTCTCTGTTATTTCCCTCAAATTGTTTACGACGTGTTGAAATGTAATGACAGATAATTGATTGTTTTGTATTCTCTGTGTTTCAGTGTGCTGTGGGACCCTGCTATGTTCCTGTCCTTTGTTGGAGCTGATCAGGTTGTCACTGAGCAAAGTAAAGATACAGACACAGTGGCCCTTAATAGGGGGCGGGTAAGTGTGTAGGTGTGGACGGAGTTAGCATGTGATCTATAAGGACTGTAGTATTTCTGTCACTGAGCTTTTAGAGAGGTTCTAGACAGTTGTAATTAATGCAAACTTGCTTCATTCACACTAATGTTGAAGACACGGCAGTTGGAAAAAATTTAGTCTATATCCTGCCGTATGTCCTTTTTTTTTCTCAACCTGATTTCCGTTACCTAATGCTTTCTTTGTGGTGGTATTTGAAATTTCGGTGGATTTCTGAGGACTATGGTTCACTGATCCTCAGATCTCTGCAGGGTAAATCCTGACAGCTACCTAGACTATCTGTCCAATCTGAGTTTTCTGTTGCACAGCTAAAACAACTTCCAGAGGATATTTTTCAGCGGCAATGTGGCTCTGTGCGGCGCTTAGTGCTGCCCATGATGATTTTAATTGGTTTAAATTTAAATTTAATTTTTAATCTGTTTATTGATCCCCAATGGGGAAATTACAATTTACACTCTGTGTCCACACTTTGTTAGTTATCACACACAGTCTTGAATTACACACACACACACACATGCTCAGGATCTGTACATGCACTAATGGAGAGATGTCAGAGTAAGTGGGCTGCCAGCCAAACCAGCGCCCTGAGCGGTTGGGGGGGGTACGGTGCCTTGTTCAACAGCACCTGGCAGTGCCCAGGAGCAAGGCACCATACCACCCCAACCGCTAAATGCCAATAAACCAGAGCACGTTTTTTTCCCCATCCCTGAATGTTGTGTGGATTAGCCAGACTCTCCTCCACAGCGTTGTGGAGGAAGGTATGGCAAAGCGAGACTATAAAAAATTAAACAAAAGTTAGCCACTGAGTGATCCAGACTTGACACGTTTTAACACTGCAGGACACATAATGATTAATAATTACTCAACTTAATATACGGCAGAGATTTGGGGTGTTATTTTTGTGTCTCGGCTGCTTCCACATGCTTACAAACTTGAAGAAGAAAAAACATCCATGCTGTTTTGATAGAGATACAGGTTTCTGAATGTCCTCTGCCTTCAGTCTCCAGGTTAGCTGTTCAAAATCTCCACGGCTTTCTACATGTCTATTTGAGACAATGTGGCTAACCGTAGCATGCTAGCGCTAACATGACATGATGTTCTTAATGGCAAAACAATGCTACAACACACACTTGTTCACCATAATCTACAATCAAACTACTTACATGTCCCTGTTCTGCAGGTATTCCATAAGTGTGCCCTGGTTTAGAAGTCTCCCAGCCAAATCTGCTTTGCACTGACAACAGTAGGAAAAACAGTAGCCAGCTGATGTTGTCATTACATAGTAAAGAAGTGAGATGTCTCACTCTGTAACAAAGATCTAAACACACAAGGTAAAAAAAGGATCTGCAACAATGTGCAGTACAACAAAAATAGTTTTTATTTTTTATTTTTTAAATTAAACCATTTAAACTAATTCTGGTACAACCTCAAAATACAATTATCAACCTGAAAATGAGCATAATATGGGCGCTTTAAAGTTTTCAAAGCATTAGTTGAACACAAGTCCGGACTCCCTTACGGAGCTTACTTCTGTTTGACAACTGTTAGGTCAGTGTGACCGATCCTATCCAGTAAAGACAATCATATAAAGTGCTATGGTAAAGTTGTTGTTGCCACATAAGCAGAGAATACCGGTAATAATAACTGTTATAATTAATAAACGAGACAGCCATGCTAGGACCTCAGTGACTGAATGGCCACCAGCATGCTAATATGCTCACAATGAAAATTTGCCATGTTCACCATTTACTGTAGGTGGTAGCATCCTAACATTTTCTTATTAGCACTAAACAGGAAGTACAGCTGTGGCTGATGTGAATGTCAGTTTTGCATGTATTTGGTCATTAATCAAATTATTGGACAAATTAAGATTTCAACCTGATGACGACATGAAAGGGGACATGAACGAACGCACAAAATGTCATGGCAATCTGTTGAATAGTTGAGTTGAGATATTTCAGTCTGGTCCAAAATGGTGGACTGATCAACAAAGCGTCCTGTCATCCTTTGAGCCATGTCGCTATCATGGCTACAAATTGCGTGCAGACAGTTATGTTAGAATTATTTAACTGTTTTATCTCTTTTTTTGACTTTTCTCTAGTTGAGCTTCTGCTTGTATGCCATGTTGGGGGTGGTGAAGCGGGCACGCTGGCCTGCAGACTTGGAGGAAGCCAAGGCTGGTGGCTTTGTGATGGGCTACACTCCTGCAGGAGCTCCCATCTACAGAAACCCCTGCACTGCCCAGTTTCTGGTCTTACTGCCCAACCTGCTGGCTCTAATCAGGTATGCTTGTTGGTTGACACTGTACCTTTGCATTACTCATTTTATACCAACAACTTGTGTTCAGCCATATCAGGCCATTAACACATGTTATTGTTATGGCATGGTGTAATTTGTGAACAACAACGCCACCCACTTTTTCTTTTTTTGCCCCTTACACATGTTATAGAAATGGATCTGACTTTAATTTTTAAGTAGGATATGTATGAGGGTCATCGGTGTAAAAGGGCTATCAGTACTGTATTTCTAATAGTGTCTCAATAATGCCTTCTTCCATTATACTGATCTGTGACCAGTCCCCTTTCTTTACTCCTAACTGTAGGACTCACAACAGTCTGTACATGCCAGAGAACATGGCTCGTCTGAGTGCGACTTTCTCCAAAGCCCATGAAGTGATGGAGGCAGAGAAAAATGTGGTTCTTGGTAAGAGAAGTTCTCTGCACACATGCTTTGTGCCCATTAGTGAGCCGCTATCCGATAAGATTGTGGTTAAACCTTCTCAACATGTGCTTTCTCCAGGTCTCTCTCAGCATCTTCTGGATATTTATGACTCTCCTGTGTATAGAACCAACCTCGAGCGAATGCAGGGATTTTTCACCTCATTATATGACAACTGGTGAGAATTTTCTGCGGGCTTTTCCTTTTTGTATTTTATTTACCTCACATCCTGTTACAGTCTAAATATTACTTCTTCTGCTCTCTTTACCTCTGTAGCTTCCATGTCCTGGGGAGTGCGGGTCAGTCCCTGCAGCAGGAATTCTACACCATTGAGAGGTTGGCAGAAGAAATATCTGGCTCTGCTTTTGTCTCCCTCGACCATGTGCCTGACCACAGACTTCGCCCTATGATTCATATCCTTATTTGGTTTAGTCAGTGGTTCGAAGTACATGGAAACATTATTTTCCCTACACCCATTTTATATGGATAATAACTCTACATGACCAAAGCTGAGCTATTGCTTTATGTTAATATGGAATTTCCTTAACAAGTATACGTGTGTTTTTGAGGCAGTTGGTGGGGTCATGTCCTCAGGAGTACTACAACAGTCTACTCTGCCCCCTGCTGGGACCTCTGTTTGCCTACATGCTGCAGGTCAGATTTCCACACTTCCCATTCTGTAACAATTATCATTAACCTCATCATTCTCATGGTCTTGCTTCTGTTTCATACTATAGAGACTCAACGCCAAGTGGCAGGTCATCAACCAGAGGACTTCTGTCAAGTAAGTAGTTGCGTAATATTTTTGTGTATGTATCAGGAAGCTGGAAACAATGTACTTTTTAAAATAACAGTTTCTTTACTGTAGGTCTTCAGTTGGGATGGCTACCTTTAAGTCACAATGGAGGCTTAATTGAACACTAAAGTTAAACATGAAGGCATCTCAAATACAAATCTCAATTCACACTATAATAGGGCTGCAATTTACAGATTCTTTTCTATTTTCTCAATCAATCATTAAGTTGTTAGGTCTATAAAATGGTAAACAATGTGGTTTAGTGTTTCCCAAACCCCAAGATGACATTGCCGAGTGTCTCGTTTAGTCCACAACTTAGAGCTATTCCGTTTACTATCACAGAGGAGTGAAGAAGGGAAGGAGAATCTTGTTTTCAGAAACAATGACTCTAACCGAATAATTGGTCATCGAAATAGGTGGCGATTGCCTTAATAGTTGACAACCAATAGATTGATCTTTGCAGCTTTACACTATAACTCCAGTATTTTGTTTAACCGTAGAACAACAAAAAATTTTAATGTTAAAGAAACGTCTATGAAACTTGAATCTTTATGCAGTTCCAAACAAGCATAGCTAAGAGCTTTTCTCAAATCACTCTGAAGTCTATTGACTGTACCATATGTTTAATTCTGTGACTCTTAAGTTAGGTATATGGACTTACTAGTAACCAGTTTGTTGTGTTTTTAGTGGAGAAGATGAGGAGGAGGAGGAGGAGTTGGTGTGTCAGGGGAGCCAGGTGACACAGGAGATGTTGGAGGAGCAGCTGGTACGCCTGCTCACCAGGGAGGTGCTGGATCTTCTCAGTAAGTTTCAGAATTTCTTGTAACTTTTTCCATTTCCATACATGTATAGCCGACAATGGTTGTTTCAAAGAAACTAAAGGAAATTTTCATCTGACAACATGTAATAAAATGCACACAATGATTTTATGTTGCTATAAACTGATTATTTTTTGACAAATACACTGGAATTTGAAAGCGAAAGAAGTCTAATAACTCAGTGCTATGCACCAGCCATTTTGCATTTTGTTGGCATACACGTTGATTAAAAATAATCAAAAATTATTATTTTTTCATAACAGTGATGGTCTATGATAGAAACATAATGTACCTGTCTAAACCTGCAGTGAAGCTTGAAGTGATGCTCAGGGCTTATTCCTTAACACTGCTAATGCACTTTAGTCATGTGGTAAGGTTGTTTGTGCCAGTTACACAAGCTAAAAAAAAAAAAAACTTATCAGGAAACTGAAAATATCAGCCATAGTTCCTGAATAAAGCTGAGACTCTACATATTAGATTAGATCGATGAGACTGTGTTCCTTCCAATAGGACGTGTCTTCGGTGACTAACAACTTGCTGCCTGGGTTTAAAATCATTTGCCTCCACTGCACTACCAAACAAAAATAGCCAAGACCTTGATAGCTATAAGGGTGATCTTTTGATGTTGTGTATTGAGAAGGTACTAAAAATATGAGTGTGGGAGTTTCAGGATATTGCACACAACTGCATGATCAGCTTTTACTCTTCAGGCAGGAGTGTAAACTGAGGAGTCTCTTTATTGTGGGGCCATAATACTTCTTTCCTCTCTTCTAGCTGTGAGCTGTATTTCCAAAAAAGGGCCTGAACCAGCAGCAAATAAGGAGGAAGTAGATGGTAAGTTAAATGTAACTTCTTATTTTTATTTTATTTTTTTTATAAATTTTGTATACGATTTTATTTGGATATTTTAATATATACAATACACACTTACAACATCAACAACACACAAGCTTTTTTATTCTGACAAGTGTCTCATCACTTTGCTGAAATGTGCTCTTGTAGAGGAAGACATGATGATGGATTTAGTGCAGACTGCGTCTCCCGCCCAGCCCACAGAGGAGGTGACTGAGCTGGGAAAATGCCTGCTGAAACACGAGGTCCGCCTAAGACTTAGAACATTCAGAGGATGACATGGTCACTCCTAAAATGCTGTATATCAACTCATTGTCTCTTATTCTTTGCCCAGAACATCTACATGACCCTGTTGACCCTCTCCTTCACCTCTCTGTCGTGGAAGGACACCACTAACTGTCACCGCACTGCCTCCATGGTCTGCTGGACACTTTTGCGGCAGGTAGCACATTCAATACAACAAACAGTTAATAGAAGCCTGTCTCCTTTTATCCTAGTCACACTTCTTTTAAAGAAAAAGGATGGCTATATTCATATCTTTGTTTCTGTCCACAAATCCCATGGAAAGACCAGAACCAACAACAAGCTCATTCCTTCCTACTGATGATGTCATTTTTTGTGTACTGTGTATATACTTCTTTTGAATCTGAAACTGCTGGGCACTGTAGATTTTAGCAAATGTTTCTCAGATGAATAATGCATTTGTTTTTGCCTCTTTTTTTATTTTATTTTTTTGAAGAAAATTTAAATTAAAATTTCAAAATTTGCTTTAATGGAAGTCTACATCAGGCGTGGGATACACATGAAAATACGTGTCGTGGATTTTTATCTCAACCTTTGCCACCTTTCTGAGCATTCATTTAGTTGTATCCCTCTAAAATGTACAATTTTTGCCTTTGCCTTGTTTAATTAAATATTTCAATTACACATTGCCAGGCTTTAAAAATTATCTTACTTTATATTTCTAAAGATTTCCTCCTACATTCCCTCTGCCTCTCTTCAGGTTGTAGGGGGTAATCTTCTTCCTGAGGCGGTGACATGGTTCTATACCAGTGTTCTTCGGGGCCTTCAGGTTCACGGGCAGCATGAGGTCTGCAATTCTGCCCTGTCTCAGCTGGCCATGCTCATCTATGAAAACCTGGTGAGGTTAAAGGGAACCATCTCGACCATATCCTCTTTTATTTCTGCCTTTGTTGGGTCATTCTTTACCTCTATCACTAAAGAAGACACCTAGGACTGTAACTTACCATTATTTTCATTATCAGTTAACCTGCCTGTTATTTGTTGTTTTGATTGTTTTGTCCATAAGATGACAGGAATAGCAAAAAATGACAGTTGACATCTTTACTTTCATGTTTTATCTAACTTACAGTCCAAAACCTAAATATGTTCAGTTTACTATCATAAATGACAATGAAAAGCAAAAGGTCCTCATATTTGGGAAGCTTAAATCTGAATAGGCGATTGTTATCGAAGTAGTTTTTGTTTCATTTGTTTTCGATCCACTAAATGTTTCAGCTCTGAAGTCATATAGTACAGTAGTTTTGTTATAGAAGTTTTCTCTGTTAAGTTAATACCTGATAATGCCATTAAAATTTCTGTTAATCTGTCTGTCTATCTGACTTAGCGTCCTCGCTACGTAGAGCTGAAAGCAGTGATGACCCAGATCCCAAACATCAGTGTGGAGGCTCTGGATCAGTATGATCACAGGCTCATGGACCCCAATGCCCAGAAGGTTGGAGACAAGAAGAGGAAAGACCAGTTCAAGAAGCTCATTGCAGGAACTGTTGGGGTAATGCCACATTTAGCCACTAGAGAGCAGTGCTTCTCTATTATATCCCACTGTAGGCCGCTCATCAGAAGGGTCCAGAACCACTGGCCAAACAGTGCAAATAATTACTCCTCAGTGTGATTCTGGCTGTGCTGTAAATCTCCCGTGCTCTGCAGCAAAAACTGTGCAGCAGCTCAACAGGGCTGGACAATCTAATGAAATTCTTTGTGGTAGATCTCGTATAGCTCTTTTTAACCTCTCCTTTCTCCATTCCCTGCCAACAGAAAGCTCTGTGCCAGCAGTTCAGGAAGGAGGTTCATATCCGGAATCTTCCATCGCTCTTTAAAAAGCCGAAGCCAGACAAGGGTGTGCTACCGGACAGTGACGCATTGGGCCTGGAAGCTCTCTTCTCCCCGGAGAATAATACCCTGTAGGAACACATAGTGGTTCTAATGGACTTCTGACTGAAGAGTTGTGTACAATCCAGGGTTCCCCCTCACCGTCCTCCAGCTGGGCAGTGCGGCTTTACCTAACATAACTGCCAACTATCCTGTTTTCCAATAGGTAATCTTTTACGTCACTCCTAATTGTGCTACAGCACCACTCACACTCCTAAGTAATATCTTTCCACTAGTAATTTGTGCAGGCAAGTATCCCTTTTTAAACCCTATCGCACACTTCTTCTCCATCCCCTGGCTCATATTAATGAAGTAGGAGCTATGGAAATGTGTAGTAAATATAATGGTCTGTTTCTGTGTTAGATTGTGTTAAGAAACTATCTTAAAATAGCAGACTATTAATATTTGCTCTGCAATCTTGCTAGCCACACAATTATCTTGATTTGGACGGTTTTGTATTGTGTCATTTCACTTTGGACCTTTTTCATTTTAAAGGGCAATATTTGTCCATTGCTCAGCATCATGCACAATAAGCATGTCAAATATATGGGACAAGGGGAGCCCAGCTGTAGTTTAATATACAGTATAGAAATTAGCATCTAAAGATATCCAAACAAGCAAAGGCAATATAGCCAATAGCTGCAGGAGTAGCCTATTATAAGTGTCTGTGGTTTGTGGAGAGGTTTTTGTCCATCTTCACAGGTAATTTTGTACGTTTTTTTCTTTTTTAATTTTAATCTTAATTTTATAGGTTGATGTTGGCAGATATGTTGTGAGCACACTGCTGCTGTCGAGGCTATTATATTCTGGGTCAAGAAGAAGAGAAATCTTGGACAAACCGTTGTACACATTTCTGTATTTGCTGTATTTTCCTTTGACCGGAGAAGTTTGAATGCAGTCTCTGATTCTGAAGGATTAGCTTAAGGTGCCTCAGGTGTGACGTTCCCTAAATTGGGGTGAAGATGCTTTATGGAAACATATCCTAGGAGAAAAAAAGCAGCTGGTTTGTGTTTTCATGAATGGTTATTATAGTTAATATGTACAACAGTTTTCTAGTTTGCAGATAATACACAGTAGTTGGTTTAGGCAATGATGGCTTGCATTTTGCCAGTTCCTCATCAGCACAAATTAACAGCCCAAGTACTATTTTTTTATTATTTTTATTTTTTAATGCAGTGTGCATATACTACAAATAATACAGCCACATTTTGTGCCAAAACACTCATGGTAGACATTAGGGGTGCACGATTCAGTCACAAGTTGATTCAGTATCAATTTTTGATTCAAAAACAATTCTCAATTAAAAAACAAACCAAAAAAAAAAAATTATATATATATAGGAGGTATATATATATATATATATTATATATTATATGAGAGTCAATTTTTGGAATTCTTTGAATCTGTAGAGCTTGAACAATTCATGAAGAGAATCTTTTTTTTTTTTTTTTTTTTTTTCTTTTTTTTTCACACCCCTAGTAGAGATGTTTGACAAATGTGACCAGACATTTATGTCTGAGAAGCAAAACCTAATAAGATATACCTTTCCTAACGATTATTTAATGGTGGACTCAACAACTAATGTGTAGCTTAATCCAAGTCTTTCTGTTGTTTTTAGCTGTTTAGTTGGTGATGATACTCTGTGTTTGTACTGGTTTTGCCAGCCATAGGAAAAAGATGAACCAGCACTACATTCCTTCATTGTCAAAGAGATTGTTTCTAAGCTTAATTTGATGGATGCATTTTGCCTTTATGGTGCTGTCGTAGTAGAGAGTGATTTGTTTTGTAGATTCAGACCAAAAATAAATTGGAGTTATTTTGGCATGGAGTGAGCCCCCTTTAAATGTATAAAGACTGGTCTGATTCAGATAAAGTTTTACACATGATAATTGACCAGGAGAAGCTTGACTTTCCAATGATTTCCCTGTCTTTGTGATGATTTTTTTGTTAACATGTGGCAATTTTAAAAATGCTTGTTAAACACTAAACTGTTCTGTACAAAAGAAAAAAATAGGCTTTTTAAAAGTGCTGTGTGGTTTGTATTTTGTCGTTTTTATGTCTCTATGCCAGCGATTGGAGGAATTATGTTTTTGGGTGGTCTATCTGTCCATCCGTGCCATTCTCATGGGAGTGATATCTCAGGAACTCCTTGAGAGAATTGTTTTCAAATTTAAAAAAAACAAAAAACTGTCAACTTGGACTAAAGGATAAACTGATAAGAATTTGGTGCTGAAAGATCAAGGTCATTGTGACTTCACAAAACATGTTTTTTTAACCAAAAGGTCAACTTCACTGTGAAATCATAATGTTCTGCAAAACCCCGTATTCAACGCCCTGACTCAGGACAACAGAAGGGGAGATTTTGACTATTTGGTTGGATACTGAATTGGGTTATACAAGATTGCTTTGATTTCATCCGTCGTCCTTCTTGCCCCCCACTGCCTCGTCAATGTCCAGTTCCAACCTGATCTCTTAGCTGGCCTTTCTTAACAGCTTGTTGAGACTGCTGACCTCCAAGCCTCAATGCCACCACAGCGGAGTACCAAGCACTGCTGCAGACTGATAGAAGATCTGCAGAAGCCTGTTCCCAAAGTGAAGAATCTGAGTTTTCTTAAGAACAACAGTCTCCTCTGTCTCGTCATGAAGAGGGCTTTCTTGTTGGGAGTCCAGTCCAGTTTTTTTGGTTTTAAATTGGACCCCATGTACTTTTATGAGTCTGCCTTCTTCACTTTCTCTCCCAGGAGGACATGGGGCTCCTGTTCCTACGGTAGTCCACCATCAGATCATTGGTTTTGCTGATATTGAGCTTCAGGTGATTGGTTTTGCAACATATGACAAAGCTCTCTATCAGTCCTCTGTGGACATTTTTTTTTTTTTTTTTTTAACTAAGTGAAGACAGCCTATTTCTCACTGGAAATTATTCAGTGAAATCATACATATCACTATAATGATTTATTTTGCCAGAAAAAACACTTCCTAACTTTTATTACATTATTTCAAACTCTTGAGTCTGAATAGACATGGATGTAAACTGCAACTCGACTGGTAGGTGGAGGCATACAGCCGTAAGGCAGTAGTTCTATTTAAATATACTTCTTTTTTTTTTTTAAATGTTTAGCTTTTTATTTTTTTTTTATTTAGAAATAAACAATGTTATTTTTATTTTCTACGGATGGACATGTTTGGGTGTTATTTGATCTGTTTTTCTGGAGAGTTACAGTATCTGAAGATATTTAATAAATGGGGAGGGGTGGGGCTCTGTATGTGGAGAGTGATCTGAAATGCAAACCAGTTGAACATGACCAATGTAATTAAGGATTTAAAGGTCTCATGACATGAGGCTTTTTGGATGCTTGTCTATAGACCTTAGTGGTCCCCTAATACTGTATCTGAAGTCGCTTTCCCAAAATTCAACCTTGGTGCAGAATTGCAGTCCCTAGAGCCAGTCCCACAGTTAGCCCTGGATGACAAAGGGCTTACTTAATGAGTGTAAAAAGAAAAAGACACTTTATGGAGATTTAATTTATTTTCAAATTGAAAACAAAATCAGCAGAGAAGCAATAGGTTTATAAAAATAAGTTAATGTGACAAGCCAAGAACTCATAACAAAATGTTGAAAGGAAATCAAAATAACCAAAGGTATTGGGAATATCTTTAACAGAGTGATAGACAACACTGTCAAAAGGTTTACCAAATAAATGTATCAATGACAATAAAGTTATAAAAAGCAGGAAAGCAGTGGCAAATTACTTTAACATCTATTTTGTGAATGTTAGGCCCAATTTGGCAAACGCTATTAATAAACCGTAATTATGCACAACCTGAAGGTGGTTGGAGTGGGGATGGCAAAGTGATGCAGTCCATGGGTTTAGGAGAAGTGAGTGAAAATGAAATCAAATCAATTGTAGCTAAACTCAAGAAAAAGACAACTGATAGTGAAGGGTTTGACATGATTGAAGAAAAAAAAAAAAACTCTTGACTGTACATACTCAAACCTCCTTTCTCTTTGTACAGGTATAGTTCCTGATAGGATGAAAACAGCTAAGGTCATCCCACTTTTTAAAACGGGAGATTAACATGACAAACTATAGACCAGTGTCTGCTTTCACAATTTCAAAAGTTCTGAAAAAATTGTAATTTTTTTTTTTGCTGAGCATATCTACAGCCTTAGCATAAATGAAAATAGTTACTGCATTTGAATATGAGAGATACGATAGGTATATTTATAGATTTTACAAAAATGTTAATTTCCAAATTGCATATGGGATGAGAGACGTAGTTTTAACATTTAAAAAAAGTTTTAAAATATTTAGAGACTAGACAACAGTACGTAGAGTTTGCTCGTAATACATCTGAATGCAGGAAGATTGCATGTGGAGTCTTTCAAGGTTCCGTTTTGGGGCCAAAAATGTTTATTTTGTACATTAATGACATTTTATTAAGCTATTTGTGCTGTTTGCGGATGACACAAATTTGTTTACTTCAGGAGAAGATCTAAAAACCTTGGCAGAAAGTATTGGAAAAGAAATGATTAAACTGAAAAAAATGGTTTGATTAAAATAAGTTATCACTGAACTTTGTTTTTTTCTAATCAGAAGCAGGATGGAAAGGTTTCACTATCAAGTGATGAAACTCCTATTGGAAAAGTGTTTGAGTTTAGATTTTTGGGTGTGATAATGGATTAAAAAAATATATGGAATGGAATCAAAATCCCACATGGCACATGTAAAAACAAAGGTGTTCAAGAATATTTCTGTTCTAAACAAAGCAAAGTATGTGTTAGCTTATAAGGCAATGTTAATTCTGTACTGTTCACTTATTTAGCCTTACTTTAGTAACTGTGTGGAAGTGTGAGGGAACACATATGCAACTGACATGCAGCCATTGTTCATTTTACAGAAAAGAGCAGTACAAATTTTACATACAGTGGATTTTAGAGAACACACCAATGGACTGTTTATCTAATCAGGATTAATGAAATTTAAAGATATTGTTGAATTACAGAGCTTGTTGGTGATGTTTAAGGCAAAATACAGTGTACTACCAGAACATATACAAAAAATATGGATAATTGGATAATGAACTCTTTAAATTATTACTTTGATTTTGATTTTTTTTTTAATTTAATTTTATTTTCTGTTCTCTTTCTCACTTTGTAAAATCAACTGTTAAGTGACCAACAGTCTATATATTTCTGTTTGTTGTATCTGAGAAAGAGGCTGGAAAAGTGTTGCCAACTGTAATTACCAGTAATTACCAGTGTACCCTTTAGGAGTATATCGTAAGAAATATTGGAATTGGTAAACGAGGGAGAGACCATGGACTGTTAATACTTACAGTCTATGGGAGAGACTTTGGAAGCGTTTTGGTAGAAGTTGTTCAGACTCCAAATCGTTAGAGGGCGCTAATGCGCCATTTGCTATTCGACACCGTAATGAGCTTTAAACAAGCGCAATGAAGAAGAACAGTGTCGTTTTAGTTGTTAGGGATGTATTAGCTAACATTTAACGTCAGTGTCATTTTATGGACTTTGGTTTATAAAATATTGGGAATGAGTGCATGTATGTTTAACATTTATGGTCAACAGGCACTGGTTTATACGTCGAAGTTTTAAACGTTCAACTAACCTCCCCAGCCGGCGTTCGTTGAGCACAGGCGGCGTTAAGTAAAAAGAGGTAACGTTACATTTGTAATTTGTAGCCTAGCTACATTAAAGTAGGCCTACTGCATTTCCCTGTGCCTTTGTGACGTTACTTACATTTGCACATCAATTTTTGAGGTAGTATTCTTGAGTATTTCCATGTTCCGTTACTTAATAATTGTACTCTATTCTTACGTATCTTGTTCTTACGTATTGTATGTTGACATTGGGGGCTGCTTCAGTCTTGTTACACAGGTGAACATGTGTGTAATGACAATAAGGGCATTACATTCTATTCTGCTCCACTAATGTTACATTTCAGACAGAAATATTGTGTTACTTTTTACTCCACTACATATCTTTAACAGCAATATTTACTAGTTAAGCTACTTCGCCAGTTAAGTATTCTGCATACACAATCAAATCTGTAAAAGACGAGGAGATTAAACTATTGTTACCCAAAAGTATATAAAGTTGCTTCAATGATCCAATAAAACACTGACAAGGCTTTTACTTTTGATACCTTCAATACATTTGCTTGATAATACTTGATGCAAGACGTTTAGCTGCAATTGCGAGTGTGATATTGTGATCTATGTAAATTATCTTAATTTTCCACCACTGCTCTTGAACTGTCATTGCTTTACTCTTAAAAATCCTGACATTCTCTTAAAATCTCAACGTTATTTAAAAACAGTTCACAAATATCACATAGCTGTTCAATGTTTTGTATCTGCTTGTTCTTGCACTTAACTGAAGCTGATAGTAAAATAGTTTATACAGTCTATACATTTAATGAATTAATTTATGTATTTTTAAATGGCAGCACCTTTGTTTGTCTGTGACTCAGTATGACATATTTGGTATCTCTAGATACTACTTTGGACAGAATTTCCTTAGCTTTTAACAAAGCTCAGCTGCATAACAAATGGGTAGTGATTGGTTCTGCAGTGCATAAGAGGTTTATTAAAAATGTACATTGAAAGAGTTGTGAGCTGCTGCAATGGAGAACTGATACAATTAGGCTATACTACATTGACAGATTATTCTGCAACCATTTTATTAACCAATAAATCATCATTTATCAAACAAAAATGCAAACATCTGGTTTCAGATGTGAGGATTAGTAGTAAATTGAATATCTTTGTGATTTGGACTGTTAGTCAAACAAAATAAGAAATTGTAAGATGCTACCTTAGACTACGGTATATAATGGGAATTCAATATTTGAACTATAAATCGATTCATTGAGAAAGGAATCGCTATATTAATCACCAAAGAACATAGTCATTAGTTTTAGCCATACTGTAATAATTCCTCCTCTCCATACTGGCTGTGAAGAGATACTTTTGTATTGCACAAAACAAAAAAACAAAACCCTGCACCCACATTCAGTATGCTCCCACCCACGCTACATAGTGTCTCAGGTTTCTGGATAACCAATGCTTTCATGTACAACAAAGGAATGTCTTCTGTTTTATGTAACTATTTTTTTTTACAAGAAAAATTATCCAAAGAACAAACTGTAATTGCTTAATTTTCAATAATCCCCATTTTCCCCCATGTCTTCTAGGGCCGATTGCCTTCTCTTGCTTTGCCCATCACTACTGCCTGGATGCAAGATCCTCTCACCAGCGTGACTCTGCAAACTTGAGCACAAGACGTTCCGCGTCCTTTGTCTGCAACAGTCCCTTTAACTCGATCACACATACAATTGTGAATTCATGATCCAAATTACCCTGCATAAATTTGTTAAACCTGCTATCACTCTCAATTTTTTAATTCAGTGACTAGACAAGACGTGAATCTCAGTTTATTTATTTTCTGATGTTTATCCTGAATGAGCGATAATTAATTTGATTATGATATGATTTGTGTTACTTTGAGGTACAAAAATTGACTGCCAAGGAGGAAAAGAAGATTCTAGCAAAAAAGAGACAAATAAAAAAAACACTGCCTATAAAATGTATTGACCATTCTTGGCTTTTTGGCATATTTGTTTTCAACATCATTAAATCGATGGAGGCTGAATTGCAGATGAGTGGATTTGTGGTTTCACCATGCATCTTTTCAAAACTGCTCAATCTATATCAATTTGTATTGGGGAGTTGAAAGCCATTTCCAAGTCCTGCCACACATTTTCAAACAGATTGCAGACTGGACTCTCATTTGGGGTAGTTGTCTTGTTAGAAAAAAGAATTCTGGCTGTTTTACAGACTGAAGCAGTTCTTCCTCTAGGATCTTTCTGTATTTTGCTGCATTTATTTGACCTCCAAAGCCCGGCCTGCTGCAGAGAAGCATCCTCACAGCAGGGTGCTGCCACCATTAGGCCTACACAGTGTTTACATTAAATATTGCATTTAGTATGATGAGCTTGTAGCCCATTTGAAGTTTTAGTAGGCCTTGTGGTGGCCTGCCACACGAGTCTTCTTGTCACACGGACTAAAATGTTTTAAGGACGGCCTGCTCAAGTCAGATTTACAGCAGTGCTATTTGTTATTCCTATTTTAAGGGATGTGCCCTGGGAATTTTGTCATTCCCTCGACTTTTCAGTCTTGTTATGTAATGGCTTAGAATGTTTCTTTATGTAGTATTTGCCAGGAAATGTGCTAACCAGCTGTTATAAAATCCCTTTGTTACACACAGGTGACCTCCATTCAGTTTAATTAAGTGACTTGTAAAACAATTGGCAGAATAGACTGCTGCAATTTTTCTTTTTTTATATTTTTATATTTTTATTTTAATAATAAAGTAGCGTATTTTTGTATTGGTCAGTGTGGAATGTGTATTGCCTAATACACCCATGTCAGTGTTATAAAACAATAAATTACAATGCTGTGACAAATTAGGTATTTTCTTTGACTTTTACATAGTTTTATGAATTATGAGCAACGTTTTGTTGCCATTAAATTTAGGCTTGGGTGACTGACAAAAACCATGGAAATGGTTGAATGTGCCAATCATGATCAAATGGGTCACAGTCACACCTGTGCTGGATGATGTTTCATAATGTCTACATTGCTGTATGTTTCTAGAAATAGTAATTTTAAGTGTTATTCCCATACTAACATAGGTGCTGAAATTATATTTATGAATATTTCAGTCAATTAAAGGTGCACTATGAGTTCCTGCATGATGTCACTTCTGTTGATGTTCCAAGTAAATACCAAACAAAACAGAGCAAGCTCTCCCTTCCCCCTCCCCCAACCATCTTGTCGGTGATTGGCTGGAATATGGTTTGTTGTATTTTGGTGCACAGCCTGTGCCCCTAGTGTTTGTTTGATGTTTATGACCCCTGTGTTGGCTTTTTCACAGTGTATTCACAGCTAGCGGATAATAGAGATGCCTACGATTTGAGACAGAAATGAAATTGTGCTGAAACCATGCAGGAACTCTTAGTGCACCTTTAACATATGTTAGGCCTACTTGTTCTCCACCTACTGCTCTAGCTTCACAGCAGTTTAGCAACGCAATTGCTGTGCAACAAAGACGTTTCTGGTTGTAATAGCAATTTTCAGTCAGGGCCTTCATGGGAATCAACAGATAGGCTAGCTAGGTAACAGGTGTGCGTTTCTCTAGATAGCTTTACCCAGATTAGAACAACTCAGCCACTAAGAACAGATAACAGGACTCTTAATAGCTACCTCAAAACATTTTTGGTTGGTAATGTTTTGTATTTTCGTTTGTGCTTCGGCCGGTTGCTTTGTAACAAACAAATGATGGTCTGTCAGCCACAAGAAGTCCTGGTAAACAGTGCCATGGTTTTAAATGCAGCGCGGTTAGCTGTGGTTGAATTTAAAGCGTTACTCTCGCCAAAATGCAACCTAGGGTATTTTTATGAATGTACCTGAGTCAAACTTTTGTTTAAAAGCTGAATTAGGACAGAAGCACCACTTTAAAGATTCACTGTATTTTCGTTTTCGGCCAAATGGCCTTTTGAATGGGAGTGATAGGGGCACTACTAAGCTAGCCTCACAGTCACTATTTTTAAAACACTAAGAAGGCTCAAAACAACATGACACTTTGCTCCTAGTATCACCAGGGGCTCTCCACATGAACTCGAGCATTTATAATATTGTTTGTGTACACGTTATTGTGTGCTGGAGCTGCTCCCCCCGCGACCCAACACTGAATAAACGGACAAAGACGGATGGATTGATGGTTTGTGTACATAGTGTTTACTAAAAAGCTGAGATGGCGACGAGCGGAAAAACCAACTACTAAAGTGAGTCTTTCAAAAATATTCTCATAAGTAAACTTATATTTATAGGCTACTGTCCACACCCTGTATTTGTTCATGAACCAGGGATTTCATTGGCTCTCAGATATGCCACTTGTTCTAACACTGAGTTGAATAAGTGCAGTGACCTGCACTCACGCTGTATTGTATAGGGTGAAAAATGGCGTAATTGTTTCAGTGAGTGACTGGGGCAGCTTTACAGTGCCTTATCTCTCAGTGTGTGTCCTGGCAGCTGTAAAGCTCTGTTTGCGTGTCAAGCTTGGTCAGACAAATGACTGTTAAACGGAGACAAGACTACACCTCTCCACACTGCAACCACGGTCTCCAGAAGGGCTCGGCATGGATTACAGGCATTTTCAGCTTACTGCTCAGCAAGACTGAACTGTCTGCTGCTCTGACCCCTTTTTTACAGGGTGAAATAGACAGTTCACTGATAATATGCAGATAAACAGCGTAGAGGGGAAATTGTGTCACAAGTATGAAGATGTGAGAGGGTGTAGTTTATTTGGGGCAGCAACGGCAAATATAGATATCTGATATAATTGATCTAGTACTACTTTTTTTCTTTACCACATTTTTGCAAAGCTCTAAGTGTGAAAAATGAGGAAATGAAAAAAATAGTTTTAGTGGATAAAATGTCTCGGTTAAAATAGCAAATATTGCTAAGTGGTGTGGGGGCAAAAGAAGCCACGTCTGTTCGGCTTTGATTACAGTAAACAGCCTCATGGATAAGCGACACACACACACACACACACACACACACACACACACACACACACACACACACTATCATCCAGCCCATAATGTCACTAATCATGGATGTCTTAATCAAACTGAGCAAAACATAAAGAATTGGCTGGCACTGCGGATTAGTTGGCAGGGGTCAGGAATGTGGGGGAAGGGGGATGCTCCTTAACACAGGATGACTAACATTGACGCTCTGGTGCCACGAGTATGCCCTGTCCATCTGCCACTCACCCACCCACTGACACACTAACAGGTGCGTGCATGCAGATACACGTGTATTTTCTGTGCACACACTCAAATACTTTACTCCACATTCTGGCCCTACCCCTGTCCTCACTTAGCCTGGGCAGCAGATGGTGAGGGGTAAGGCTTGTAGCCCCCCTCCCCCCTCCCAACTCCAAGCCACCAGCCCATCACCCCCAATGTCTTACCCCCACGAACACCACCCCACCCCTCTTTGTGTTGTTGAAGAGCGTGAGTGTTGAAAGGCGAGCCCCAGCTTGCCCCCCCCACCCCCAAATCCTTGGCTGGCTGCCATTGGCGGGACTCAGTCAGGTGTCCTAATGCTTCAGTTAGGGGAGGAAACGCTGGTTAATCTGCCCATCGCGTGCCACCGGCCATGGCCTGGACTCTTTGTGTCTGGCACCCCTCTGATCAGTCCCTCCACCCCTTCATCTGTCTTTCGCCCTTCTCTTCCAACCCAGTTTCTTTACCCCAAGACTGTCATCCTTCCTTAAAGATGATCCCCTCTTCGTCTCAGGGATGTGTTTTTAAGGATGTGTTTTATCTACATTCTTCATAAGACTAATCCAGTTGTTTTGATAGTTGCACTACATGTAGTACATACGTTGATGGATCGGACTATTTGATTATACTGTCTGTCATAAACTCTTCTCTTTTTTTGCTGACTAATCACCAGTATACTTGCAAATGCATCTTACAGGAAAATTGTTGCTATTGAATATTACACCATTCTTTATAAGTTCTCTGATGGTTCTCACCTACAGTAACAAGTCAGGCCTTTCAGTGTATGTTATGTGTTGAGATGTATGACTCCAACCATGATTACTTTGTCAAGTTTACTATACATCATTGCAAAATAACATATTTTATCAATGTTGCGCCTAAAGGAATACTTGAAGTTAATACAAAACTGCTACCAAATACACTGAGGTGTTAATACATAAAAGAACTGTAAGAATAGATTGAAATACACATGTTGAAATGCTTCATCTCTTGTTAAGCTTTATCATCTCTTTCTTGTTTCACAGTTTGCTCTTGATCTTTCATATCTCATTATAGAGGTAGCTTCATCACGTGCTCCTGGAAGGTGCACATCTCTGATTAGGATGAATGATGCTTGGATACTACTTGGAAGAGGCTGATATAGTGTGGTTGCGTAACCAGAGAGGGGTCATTACCATTTGACCCCTGCTGACCTTCTTTTTGATTGACCCTGGGTTTGGTCACCGCTCCAGAGCCCAGGCAGGAGTTGAAGGTCAGAGATCAAAGTATCCTCAGCTGTGCTGTCATGAAACAGTAGTGTTTGCTCTTGTTATGGTCAATTTTAATCTAAGGACTAATAATCTAAGGTTAATTTAAAATGCGTACAACTAAATATAACACAATCTTGTTTTGGAAAGATTTGGAAATATTAAATACATAATGTTTTGAGGATAATGTGGCTGCAAGTAGGATTATGAACTGCTTGTTTACAGATGTTTTTTTTGTGCTTTACCTGCTATTTTTGTATTTAACATCCATGTCTGGGGTTTCCATAACGTGTGCTATGTGGAGCAAAGCATAGATCAATTCAGTGTTGGGACCAAAGCTTCGGGATCCGCCATTGTGGTCAATCAAAACACACCCGTGGTTTGTTTTTCCACTTCCTGTTTGTAGACCGTTGTGAAGGGTTTCCTTGCAATCAGTGCTGCGGTGGGGGGTGGGGGGAATCAATACTTTCAATGTAACGTGTGGCCAATGGAATAAAGGAATGATTTATGTAGGGATGGCTACTCCGTATCAGATGGGATTTGTGTGTAGTGAGTAGAGAGGAGGGGTGGTGCCACCAAGACCCAGAGCAAGAACAACTATAAAAGGTTAAAAAAGTGTGCTTCACTGCTGTTGATCGTGTCACCACTCCTGTCCTTTTCCCGCTGTCCCTCCTTTTTTTTCATCTCTCAAACACACCATGCTCTCTGACTGTCCCACTTAATCTTAGCAATGTACTATGAGACCAACGGGACGCGCACACACAACACATATATACACACACCGGTGAGTTTAGCAGGTTGTGGACCACAAGCCAGAAACAGCATCTGCCCCTCTCCTCTCCAGATTAATAGGAGCATGTTAATATAACCGTACAATCAGAGAGGAAGGGATAGGGGCAAGGGGTAGGGAGGGGTGCGAGACGAAAGGTAGAGGGAGTGTAAGACCCTTACAGACAGACTGAGATTGAGAAGGAAGTGTGAGGCAAGAGGACTAAGAGCAAATCAACGAGGGAAGGAGGATGAGAGCAAGTCTTGGAAAGAGACAGAAAGATGGAAGTGTGGAGGCGGGAAAGAGCAAGAGAAGCGAGGACATAACAACCACAGAAAATGTGTGTGTGTGTGTTTGCTTTATTGCAGTGGCCCCACCTACCCCTCCATCCTGTTAAGGAGGCACAGTCGTAGGGAGGAGGGGTAGGATGCCCTTCCTCAGCCACTGACACACACACACACACACACACACACACACATACTCTCTCTCTCTCTCTCTCTCTCTCTCTCTCTCTCTCTCTCTCTCTGGCTCATACACATACTCTGCTCCGTGAGGAAGCAGTCGCTAAAGAGCTCTGGATAGACCATGTAAGGTTCTGCAGGTGTCCCACCCTTCTCTCATCACATAGATGCTTTAAAAGGTACTATTTCCATTGGTTTCTTTCTCCTTTCTGTATCCCAATTGTTTAGTTTTTTTTTTTTTAGTTTGCTGTTTCTCTTTCGCTTAAAGATTTCCTTATTCATTAGTGAGATTGAGTAATCTGTAAACCTTGCATGTGTGTTTGTGTGGGACTGAATGCATGCTTGCAAGGTTGTTTACAAGCTCTACTGTAGCCATACTGTAGCCTGACAACTTTAGTAGAGTGGATTCTGTTAGCTACATGTGTTTCAGCTCAATTTTATTTGATCATCATGTACTGTAATGCCTTTTTCAAAACAAATTGTATGGGGGTCATGGCTTTGGTTGCTTGTTGGATTATTTAGCCTTGCATTATATTCATTTTTATTCCCGCTTAACTCTTAAGGGTGGAGAGAGACAAAGCGCATTACGAATGCTCGGCCCACACTCTCTATATGCGTATTCATGATGTTTGGGTAGAGGCTTTTAGTTAAATCAAGTCTAGTAGAAATACATACCAGCATTTTTACAATAAAAGCAAAGTGTTGCGGTTTTTCGTGTGATGGTGATGATGGTGAGTGTAAAAGAGTTGGAGATGTGACTTTTAAGTGGTTAATGGTTGTCACATTGCCCAGAATTTGTTACAGTAACACAATTAAAAAATATAAGTTGAGTTGTGGCCAAGCTAAGTATTGTTCATCTTTTTATCATAAAACATAGATTTGTGTTTCACAAAACTTAATTAGTCAAAGGCAAACCAGATTATTTGCTTTGTTAGAGAGAAATAAGGGAGATGGCAGCGAAAATGGCTAATAATCCTATAATGTGGAGTGAGTGAGTGAAGGAGGGAGGGAGGGGATGAATGAAAGAGGGAGGGAGAGCACATGTCTTGCATGTAACGTGCTGTATTGGCGGACACCCAATACTCTTCTCTTCTGCTGAAACTAGAGATAGAGGTACAGGAGCAGCACTCCTCTTAATATATCACTACAAATATTTACTATAGATATTTTATTTCTGTGTACAACATAATCTTAAATTTTAAATTTGTGATAATTCTACATTCCTACCTTCCATTTTATGTGACATATTTACAGGCATGACTAAGCTAAAATGCTTGCATTACTTGTTTTGTCTAGAATTTCTTTAAATTAATAAGACATTTGGCTCACTTTCCTGGCTTTTGTGTGTTTGATAATGACTGTACATTTTGTAAATGACCATATTTTTAACTATGTTGAAGTTTTTAGGACAGCGGCACTCTTATTGTCTATCAGTAGTTTTCAAAATTTGTCCAGGTGATTACATCCCTGTTTGGAAATCAAATTGGTGGCCATTTGTTCAAACAGACCTGACAAACAACCTCCAAATCCACCCTGCAAATCTGTTACTTCCACAATATCTCCCCCCATCCCGGTCTTCTGCTCATTCTTTAGTTTAAAGCAGCGTTCTCCCCCCCTTTTAGGCTTGTATTGACCTGTTAATAGTATTATCCACAGAGCGTGTGGCAGGGCCAGAGTCACATCCCTCTAGGATTTGGACTGTCAGCCCTCTGGCCACAGTTTGGTCAGAGAGCGACCAATAGGACCTGAGCTGTGGTCATCCTTCAATCTAGCTCCTTTCACATCAGAGGTCACACGAGTCAAAGGGTAATAAATTTAATCCCTCGAGGGATGAGAAGTCAGAGGTCACAAACAAGGATATAGGGAGAAGGTTTGCATCATCAATCAGTGGCACTCCTGGTTATATTTGCGCATATTGGTGACACATGCGCCCTTCTGCCAATCCCATTTGCATGGCTTGCCAAACACAAAGGGTAGCCATTATGATCGCATACATGTGAACAAACATAACATTGCTATGGGGAAGAGACTGGGTAATGTCAGTTTTTGTTCCAAGTTATACAAAATTATATTTCATTGTATAAATGAAACAAACATATATCCTGAAAATATTCTGATTAATGTTGGTAATGTCATCCACTTTATTAGATGGTAATGCTGATATGTCAACTTTCCCCAAAATGCCTGTAAAAAAGAAAACCTCTACTCTTTGCAGAAATCAGCTATTCTGTTACCTTTTTTATTAATGCCTTTTGTTAATGCTAAAAAACAATGATTTGATAGATGAATCGTTTTAATAAAACTCAGTTGAACCTCTAATGTACCACTTTATCCAATACATAGACTGGTTATCTGTGTTGTATGTGTTTGTTGCTCGTGCATGCTACACCCTTAATACCATGCTGCATTGAATAGGAACTGCTGAAAACAATGACTATATCAATATTTTGATCAGTTTTTTTTGATAGGGAAAAATAGTAGTTGTTGTTTGGGATGGCTTTATGTGAAGGATCATAGGTTTATTTGTAGGGGTGTGGCCTTTTTAGTGCATTGGCACAATTTTTGTGCCGATGTACATTGTCTAGGCCTCACAGGTGTCTTAAAATACATGTAATTATTCAGCCTTTAAAGGCGATGTTATTAAAATAAAGTCCCACAATGATAGCGTGATATTTTCTTAAATTCTACAACAGATGAGAAAGTGCATCTGAAATGGTGCTATGCTGATGTTTCAGCATCTCTCAGAGGTCTCCTCTCCCTGGCTGATGTTAGCGATGTGTCAGCATTAGGCTAGGCCTGCCTGCTAGGCTGCTGGGGCCATGGTGGCGACCAGCCCAGCCTGGCCAAAAGCCAGACCAGACATGTCTTGGCACCAGACAACACAGACGTGACAGGATTAAGCATTGGGGGGAAAATATGCTCATACAGTATGCAGTATTGGTGATCCATATTACCAATAGAGTACAACAATATGCATGTTATGCACATTCCTGAAGGATTTAAAAAATTAAAGATTGTTTTTGCCTGTTTTTTTTTCTTTTTTATTCAACAGTGTATCGTGATGGGAGAAAGAAACGATGGGAGGGAGCAGGGGATGAAAGAAGACATTCGACAAAGATCCCAGGTCGGACTCCAAACAAGGGTGTCGTAGTTAGGCTACATGGTATGTTCCTTCCACCGAATGAGCCACAATAACAGTCCCAATGTGTGTTACAGGGAGGCTCCACATGCACATTACTGTACATATATGGGTTGTGGTGCATATATGTTAAACTGAGCACAATCTGGGATGTGTGCATTCCATTAAGTGTGTGAATAAGAGAGATGTACATGTTGCTCAGTCAGCTATTGCACAGACAGAGACCATCAATCACAAATGCATGGTGAGCCGCATTGCTCTTTTCCTGGTCCCTCAAGTCCTTTCTCTGGGCTGGAATTACACAGCACTTTACCTGCAAAACAGCATTTTTTTGCACTTTGTCCTAACCCTGCACAATAACTCAAGCAACACATTAGTGCGGTGCCATGTCTTTTTATACTATGACCAAAGGTGACATTTTATGGTGTAACTTATAAATCAGCCCAATATACGCTGTTTCTATAAGGTTTGAATTCTCTGGTTGCAGTATAATGTGCCGAAGGATAAGTCTACAATGTCCGTGGCTTTCACACTCCCTTAAAATAACAGTATGAGTACAACATATGTTATTAAAGGCCCTTCCCTTGCTGCAACTACTGTAAGCCTTTTATTAGCCTCAAAGCAATGCTTCTCCATGCCTGCTTGACATCTTGTTTCCCGGCATATACCCCATGTCAGTTGTTAAAAAGCTCTGCATGCGTCTCACCCACATTTCAACTGCTCGTTTCTTTTTGTCCTTATGTTTAACCAATTTGGTCAATAGGCACATTTTTCCTATGCCTTGTATTTCCCCTTGTATTATTTTTTATTTATTGTCTCACAAGTCACTAGATAACTCTAAATTTAACAACATTTCATGAAACTAAGCAAGGACACTATCAAATCAACTAAAGCTCTATGGTATGGGCAAAAGCCAGCTGTATTTGATAAATGAGCGTAAAGACCTTGGGCTTTGGATAAGACACGAGGGCCAGTACGCTGAGGGCTCTGTGCATTTTGCAATACTGACAACGGTTTTGGAGAGCGCGTGTGATAATCAGCAGGTGGGCTGGTTATTGTTGTGATAAGAGGAGGTGATCAATCATGCAGTCAAGGTCTTGTCTTTCAGACATAGTTTGATCAGCTGAAAGGTTCACTTCATATTTGTCCCCTGAACTACAACAGTGACTAACTTACTGTGTGTTGAAAAAAAGCAAACCAAATACTTAAGTAGAGTTCATTTTTTTCCATCTTTTAAAAACTTTTCAAACAGTTGTAATATATTTTGACTCTGTTAAGTGTGGAAACAATCTTTCAATTCTATCATGGCCACTTAAAATGCATAGTAGTAGTAGTAGAGTAGTATAACAAATAGAGAAAAGTTAATTGAAGGAATTAAATGTTTAGCAGTATTGTGAAGGTGGTAGAAGTTACTATTAAGACCAACTACAGGGGCACCCTGATAGCTCAGTTGGTGGAGCGGGCACCGATAGATAGAGGTTTTCTCCTTGATGCAGCGGGCCTGGGTTTGACTCTGACTTGTCTTCAGCTGTCCTGTCAATTTAAGACCTAAGATGTCCAAAAAATAATCTATAACAAATAAAAGACATCCTACAGATGTTTTTTCCCCCGATAAATGCAGAAAGAAACCTGCCCTCTGAAAGGTTCTAACTGAGGGGATGCGGTGCCCGAGTTGTCAAGAATTGCTCTTTGTAAAGGTCACATATTACTGCTTGCTATGTTGTGATGCGGCCAATAAAACAGCCAATAACTGACCCTGTCAAACATGCACTAATTAGAATGCTTTGTCAAGGGTTTTATCCTCACGATTGAAAATATGCCATTTAAAGAAATAAAATAATCCTTCAGCCTCGTTCAATAAACGAGGCGGCGAAACTATGCACTTAAGTAATGACTTAACCAGGATCCCACAATTGAATAGTTATTAAAAAACAGACTTTGATAAGCAAATTCAAGATTAGATATGAATGAAGTTCCATCTGCTTATGTTGGGGTCTGTAAGTTTGAAAGTAAACATCTCTGTAGCCCGAGGTGAGCCATGTGCTAACATTGTGAACGCCTTCATACAGTAATTCACCCACACAATCGTACAGTGGCACACATTAGAACTGTGGTGTTTTTCTTTCAGCTCAGAGTGGAGCAGAGAAGACCTCATCAGAGAAACCTTTTTTGTGGTCTATTCTTGACATTCTTGGCATTCTTCACATATATTTAGACTTCATCTAAACATGACAACATTTTAAAAAGTGATACCTTTTGCATTTAGTGTAATCTCCAAGTGTTCCCTTTACATTTATAAGGCAAGTTTATTACAAAGATCACTGCAATGTAATTGTGCATAATCACCTTTTTGTTCTGTGTATTTTGACCATTAAGAAATATTCATATCACTGGAATTGATTACCTTTAAGTTCTATCCAGGGAATTATTTCATAGACATGGCCCATGTTTAAGAGCATAGGGGTGATATTCTTTTGGGGAGATGCTTGGAGTTGCCGTTCTGTTGTTCCCTACTAAGCGTTGTAAAAATAAGTTGGTACTTTATGCAAGATTTGGTGATACTGTATTTAGGTAATTATTCTGTGCCAATACCGTCTGTTAAATCAAGGTGATGAACAGGGACCTTGAAATGACTAGAGGCCAATAACAGAATGCTTCCTGAGAAAAGGCCAGTCCTCCAGTGGGCCTAAATCGACTCCCCGCTCATTTAAATGAGACATAAATTCACATTTAAATAGCAGAAAATTGCTCGGGTGGCTGATACACTGGGGCATATGAAATTATAATTGTAGTCAGCCGCGTGTATGCGTGTGTGTGTGTGTATGTGTGTGTGGGGGTGATATAAGATTGTAGAGATGTGTGTAGGAATGATGTATCCAATAACTAAGATGGGATGTAAATATGGTCAGGACAGTCAGTAGTCTGATTTGCTATCGGTCCATCTCATCTGAGACTGCAGTGCAGAGGCTAAGTGGCAGCCAGTCCCACACCGAATAAATGGCAAATTGAAACTGGTCTCCACAGTACGATGGAGAACTGTTTTGTATAAAAAGAATTATCTAGTCTTAATGTAGTGTTTGGCTGCCAGCCGAATCTTACCCTTTTTGTATAGGTAAGATTAGTAGAGCTGCAACTGACGAATATATAATATGTTATTGATTCATCTGCAAATTGTTTTCTCGAATAATCCCTTGGTCTGTAAAATGTCAAAAATGTTTTCGAAATATTGAAAAATGTCCAATAGATGTCATTAAATAACTTGTCTTTTCTGACCAACAGTCAAAAAACCAAAGTTAATCAGTTTACTGTGAAATAAAAACAAAACAGCAAATCCTCACATTGGAGAGGCTAAAGCCTGAGAATGTTTGGTGTTTTTGCTTTAAAAAGTGACATTAACGGTTATCAAGACAGTTGCAGATTAATTTTCTGTCCGCAAACTAATCAAACAATCAACCAGTCATTGCAGCTCAAAAAAAAAGTAATTTTGGTGTATAAACGCACATGACCACTGACAAAAACCATTGAAGGAAATTTGACGCAAGACTAATCACTGAAATGATAACATGTTCACTTTAGTTTCGTACAATACACGTTCTATCTGTTTTTATGTGCATTTCATTTCCCTTATATTTGGCAGAAATAGCTTTAACTATTGCAGTTAATGCCTTTTACTCTGCCAAAGACCTCGTTGTACCCTCGTTGTCCTCATCCTACTATCCCTTTTTCTCTCCCTTACTTTTTTCTTTCACCTCTAAAGTAGGGCTCCCCCAACGGAAAGGCTGGAACAAATACACATGTCACATCAGTTCATGAAGATCCCAATTGTTTTTGGCCAGTGTGCACCTCTGAGAGGTTGATGGGTTGCCTGTGTTTCTTAGCATGGCCTTGTATCCATAAACACAATTCATCTTATCAACGCATACATTGTACATCTGCATTTATCTGTATTCACTCTAACACACTTGTTTCTATCTGAATCTCACCACATGCCATTCAATCCAAACTGAACCATAAACAAACAGTACAATATGGCTCACCAGGAGGCCCCTAACAGGCCTGTTTTATAATTTGGGTTGCTCTGTCCATTGTATCAGCCTCCTTTGATAAATTTACCTCCAACTGATACAATGTGTCAGTCTTTTTGTTATAGGAAGACAATTGCTTGTACAGCGAAGGTCCAGGGCCTTAATGAAGTGCTATAGCTACTGGGCACAAAGGTCATTTTTTGCTCTAACATTAGATGACAGCTAACGGAGCAGACAACACTGTGGAATGATGGAGACTAAAGTTCATTTGGTGATATCATTATTTCATTGTTCAGTGCCGTATGGGGAAGTCAGTAAAGCGTAAAACAAAATTGTTTAAAACTGAATTTGAAATAGCCATTGATGAGTCACAGTGAGAGACTAACTGAAGAAAACAATGAGTTGTGGTTTGAATAGGTTGTCAGTGTCAGGCCAATGTGCAGCAGACCTTCCCATGCTATGTCCTTACCTAAAGCCATAAATGGTAAAATATTAAGTTTGAGTATTATTATATCAATATTATAGTATTATTTGCAAAATGAAAACTTAAAAAAAACATTTTACTTTCATATTTTGTTAAGAAGTTATTCGTAGTCCCAGTAAAGCCAAGACACTATTCAGGGGTCCCCAGTATCAGCTTAGATTGACCATTTCTTCTTTCTTCTCGTCTCACTCCCCTTTCAGTGCCCTGGCTCTTCTGCTCTTTATTTCCAGGTTTAACTGCAGGACTAGTCAGCACCAAAGGAAAGGGTAGGCAGAAAGAGATGTACAACATAAGATAATTTAGTTATTTGTTTAGGTCATGAAAACTTGTTTAGTAAAAATACATCTAAATTGACTTTTTTTTAAAGAAAGCTGTTTTGCATGTTCTGAAAATCTAATTATGTGGATAACCAGCACAGCTATTGTTTGCAAACCATTTAACCTGGGAGGTGAGATAATATCAAATAAGTAGAATACTATTATATTTCGCCTTAATAGCAGAATTGCTTGAATTTTATGCTAAAGTGTTGGGGGACAGGTTGGGGGGGCCTCATGGTGTTGGGACAGATGGCATTTAGCTCTAGCTGTGCCGAGCTCAGTGGGACCCGAAGCTTAAGAGGTTAGGCCTGTCAAAACCACTCTGTTCATTCACTGCCTAACAAAGTGTGGACTGTCAGCCTGTTCCGTTTAATAAACTTAAGATTTTTCTTTTGTCAACGCCTGAGCAACACTTTGCAACTCGATGACCTGAATATCCCTACATGCATCGTGGCTCAATGGAAAACGATAGCACCTCTGGCTAAAGATTTTCCAAAATGTGTGGACATACAGTATAACTGATATGGTTCGGTAAACTGCAAAAGCTGATAGTGTTTTGTTAATCAACACAACAAGGCTGGGTCAAGAGGCTTTTTCAGCCACATGTGTGCGTGACCATAACGAATATGTGGACATATTACATGTTTACATAAACATTTGTGTACTGTTAGAATCCAGCATGAAGTAAGTGGCTGTCTAAAAAAACCTCAAGGATAAAAGGCCATTCAGTATCTCATACTTTTGATACACCAATGCAACAATTCTCATCAACAATAAGACAATGCCTTTTTTGTCATTTTGCCCTTAATTAGAGTTTACAGTGTAGATGTAGACAAGAAACATTGGGAAAGAAAGGGGGACAACATGGGACAAGGTTTTTACACTAGAATCAAACCAGAGTTGTTGTGGTTGTATGGTATTAGTCTTAAACCCTAGGCCACCAGGATGGCCCATACTCTGCATTTTTATGCCACACTTTGAATCAAGTCCACATAAAATTTGACATTTTCAAAGCATCACACTTTGACCACAAGAGGGAGACATACTGTAACATGCGGCGTGATTCTCAACCATACTGTACATTGGCCACAGGACTACACTGCTGATCTTTACTCAAACTGCCTGAAACACAACAGATACATCCAGTACATTTTTCAGAATATCCTAACTGTCAAGTGATTGTGCAGAATTACTGAGTAAATATGTTTAATTTCGACATATCGTCCTCCCCTCTCTCCCCCATCTCTCAATTTGTTTTAGTGTTCGTTGGGGTCAAAGGCTGAAAGCTGGTGAGTGGTGACCTGAGTGAGAGGCTTCAGTGACATCTGACCTCTAACTGGGTGTGCGGCTGACCCTGGAAGGTAACAGCTCAACAATGGGAGGCACGTGCCTTGGCCTTGTCACCATGGTAACACAGGACATTTTGGAACGGTGAGGGGGGTGGGGGGTCAAAGCTGTGTCTTTATCCTGATCTGCTGCCAATTACTTTTATGTATGTAAGAACGTACCCACCACAGCACAGCATGCGTGCGTGTGTGCCTGCACGCGTGTGTGTGAGAGAGAAAGAGATGGGGCACGAGTGAAGATAAATAGGGGCTGACTGAGTAATCTCTGCAGGCAACTGTGATGGTGCTTTAAATTCTCACAATCACCTGGAGAGATTCTGCAGTTTGTCTAATATTCCTTTAAAAAGTCCATAATTCAAACCTTGTTTCCTCTCCATTCTTTGTATCACAAACCAAAGAAATGATGACAAATTCTTTGCCATTGCATTACATTACATTTTTCATTTTAGTGTGGTCTGCAACATGCCGGGAGACCAAATTGTTTTCCAAAGGTTGGCTCAAAAAACTGTATACTTCTGTGAAATGGTGATTCAAGAGGATTTTAACTCTTTGAGGTAATGATCATTGCACAATAGAAGAGATGTTTCTATTACACTTTTGATTAATCTTTTTATACCTCACTATTACAGGTCAAAATGGTTGGTTGTTTAAAAAAAGAAAAAAGGGTAGGTTGCTTCTTTTCCTTTCAACCCCAACCGGTCGTCAGACACCACCTACCAAGAGCCTGGGTCTGTCCGAGGTTTCTTCCTAAAAGGAAGTTTTCCTCGCCACTGTCGCCCTGTTGCATGCTCTGAAGGGAACTACTAGAACTGTTGGGCCCTTGTAAATTATAGAGTGTGGTCTAGACCTACTCTATCTTTAAAGTGTCTTGAGATAACTCTTGTTATGGATTGATACTATAAATAAATTTAAACTGAATTGAGTTATTGAATCAAAGTCCTGAATAAAGGCCAACAGGTGCAGTCCACCTTGTTTCACACTTTATACTTTGACTCTTTGATGCTGTGCAAGCTGCATGCTCACCACAGATCACCACCACCCTGATCATACAACCATCATGCCACCCCCGACAACACAGCACTATACCTACAATATTACTCTTCAAATTCCATGTAATGTAATATTTGACACATCTGCATTTTTTCTTCATTGCTACTACCAATTTTCTTGTCTCTAGCCTGAGTATTTTCCCCACTCTTACTCCTCCTCCACCTCTGCTTTTCCTGTCTCATTCTCTTCTCCTTGTGTTCTGCTGTGTTTTGGTGAAATCTCAGCTGGCAACTGTGAGTCGTTCACTAGCTGCTCTCACAATGGCCTCTGGGATTATGCTAAACACAGCGCCTCGGCTGCTCTCCCCATCGACCGGCGTCAGCGACGCCCTTTGGAGGACACAGGAAAGAGATGGAGGGTTCTCAATGAAGATGTCACTGCAATTACACAAGCGCCTATCACAGACACCCTCTCTGTCTGCTCAACCTCCTCTCGCATGCCCCTTCCCCACTTTAAAAAAAAATATTTTCGACAGTCTTTTGAAGTGCAGCCTCATCTCTTGCAGCTCTTTCATAATGCATGCCCATTTTGAATTTGCATGAATTCACTTTCCAGATGCTTCTGCTGCCATCTTGACTTAAAGTGATGTGTACTGTACAGTATTGGCTATTGAATTATGGTAGCATGAAAAGAATAATAATGATAATGGCTTGTTTTTTAGGAGTTTGGGTTATTTTTGTATCACTCATCTCACCATTAAGAGATAATGCGAAAGGATCAAAATGTGCTGTGAACTATTTAGCTTTTGTTGCCCTTGCACTGATGCCAGGTTGAAGGAAGAGCTTTCTGATGGGGATGATACTGCATCAGGAACTGATTGGCTGATGCTCAATAGCCAACAGTACCTGATGCATTGCCTTCAGCATCGAAAGAAACGTCACATCTACTGGCTCCTTTAATGCTCTAAAAAATTGACTTACATAGTTACACTCCTGTACAAGCCTTTTGTATGTGAGTTTATTTTTGCCCTTAGGACTGTTAAGCAGTGATAACGAACAGATTCTCAGCAATATACCTTACACACTTACCATGTGATTGCCCCAGAGCACGTGCATGTGCATGTGTGTGTATATTAGTCACTATTGTGGGCTGGGGGATTAGGTAATAATGATCTAAGAGATGTTAATCGCAAAGCGGTATTTATGGTAAGCTACTGTTGAAATCTATCACTCTTGCATTTAAATGTATGTTGGTGCAATCTGGTGTATTACTTTACCGTATTGTTCACTTAAGTCTAAATGTTTTTCTTGGAGGCTAACTTTTCTGAAGGAAGATTGTTTAAAGTGCACTTTTTCACAGATGTTCAAATTTACTGTCTCAGAACAGTGCTTTTGTAACATCAATGGGAGACGGATCATCTGCTTTGACTTTAAAAGCATTTCTGGGGATCCTTTCTCACACCTAGAGGGGCACCCAGTAGGGCGGGAGCTCACCAGGGGAATGTTCTCATATCTTCTCTTTCATCAGTCTTGTATAAAATCTTCTATTTATCTCAACAAACTGTTTCAAAATGGCTTTGATTAATCAAGCGCTTTATCTCAATGTCTCTGCCATTTTGTGCATCTGTTCAATAGATTGCCAAATAAAATAAACTTTTAAGTGAAGTGTCAAAGCTTTGCACATTTTTTGGTTCATCCATGTTTGGACAAGTTATTTATATGCATATCTGTAGTTTATTTCTGTGCCATATTCTGGTTCATTCAGTCATCATGTCAGCAGACATGAATGTACAGTGCAAGACCAGAACTCTTCTCTTAAATTACCAGTTTTAATGTGTTTAACTTAGTTAGACTCTCACTGATTTCAAGTTAATTAATCACATTAAAGATTTGCATCTTGGAAGAGAAGAATCCAATTTTAATTAGGAAATGTTTGAGTTTGACGCTGCATCAACAGGATATTGCACCATGAGGAATCTATGTGCGATCCTCTTGTCATCCACAACCCACGAGGAAAGGTCAGAAGGTCAGCATTAAAGGAGGTGGTGCCAAATCTGTTCTATCCACTCATATCAGCAAACTGTTGGCACACACATGCATACACACGCACAAACACATAATCACTTGCTGTCTCTTCACCCATGGGAAACACAGGAAGCCATGCCAATTCCAGCAGATGTTCCTGAAGCCCAGGCTTCTTGTAAACACCATGAAATGTATTAGAGGCTAATGTAGAGGTTGCTGACAGAGGTCTTCAACACATGATTTGATTTAACACCTGCTGCACAAACATACTGTAGCTACATACATACTATTATACACACAGGCACCAAAGTCCATCACTGCATGACAGGGTCTGCATGTTCCAACCCCAACAGTTATGGAGGGTCATTCTTAAAATAACATACAGAAATGGTGTAGGCCTTTAAAATGTAAATGGGGTATGGCTCCAGATTTCCAGATTTCTTAAAAAACTATTGAGAAGGTGCAAAAAATATCACTTCCAACTCCCTAGTGTGGTAGTACACAGGTACAAGGACAGACAGATTTTATTAAAGCTTTATTGACTAATCTATCGTTTGTGTTGTTACAGCAATAAATTATAGGTTCAATGTTTACGGCATTAGATCCAAAGTTTACTTGTCTTAAGTTTAAGTTACTTGTCAAAGTTTAGTATGTCTTGTCTTAGAATGATGGGAGTATTGTTCTGTGCAGCAATAAAATGAGTAAGAAGAACTAATTATTTCTGCTTTTAGGTTTCCATTGTTAGCCGTTTTTTATGATGATTACCTTTTTATCACTAGTCATCAGTCTATAGAGGGAGCCACTGTAACCTGCTGATCGTTGACTGCTCCCCGGTGAGAGAGAAACGATGAATTCAACCTGCCCGGTACACCGCCCCCAACATGTCATACAATACGAACCGCATGTTCATCACAAGTGCTGCTTGCACTCCGACAACCACCTAACATCCACGGCACCGTTTTGCAGAATAAAGCTCAGCCTGTCACGCGTTCACACACACTCGGATTTGCAGCAAAAAACATAAACCGGGGACATTTTCTTCAGCACGCCAGGAGAGTTGGAGGTCCGCAGGTACAGTAATTGCAGGTACGTCGCCAAGGCGCCACAGGATGACAAATTTACTACATATACAGGACAGCACTCTGATCAGATAACAATAAGAGCTGTTCCAATGAGTGTGAATGTTGAAACAATTGAGAGAGAGAGGGAAAAAAATGCAGCAGCACTTGTTACTTATGTAGTTCGCTTGTTTCAGGGACTTGACCAGTAACAAGTGAAACAAGGCTGCAAGGTGAACATGGCAGAATAGTATTTGATTGTGCGGCTTAGAATTAGATGTTTTGTGCAAATACGGGATTCTAATCAACATGAGCTCTGCATGGCTGATTAACTCGTTCATTTTTTCTGACACTGACTGACACACGAGGGCATGTTTACGCACGATCTTGACGCGTATTACGCACTAATCCTTTTGGAGAAAAACAGCAAAAAAACACTTCACTTAGTTGAAGTCGCAGATTTAGCTGGAGCGGTGCCAACACAAACATCACGCCAGCAGCGGGAGATGTTGGGACTTGTTAAGCAATGACATCAATGATGTAATAACTGGTATTAAAACGTGTAGGCTTGTCAAGCGAAAAATAATCTTGCACGCTCTATCCATTTGGTTCCTCTGCATCTCGTTACAGTGCTGCTCAGACGTTTGGTCGTCATGCTGGGCATCTGCGTGTGTCTTTTTGTGGTTTTCACACATGTCCTCACTCAGGAAGCTGAGGAGCCCGTCTTCTACACAGTAAGTGCGATGTCTTAGTGTTGTTCTATGTAGGTTTAATACAAATTGGCATGTTGTGTAGGCTGCTTTCATTTGCTGATGGAGGTTCATGTTTTCATTTATCATATGATAATGACAGGACACTAAAATGTATAAGTTAATGGAAATCATCTTTCCTTCACAGTGCACAGAAGGGTATGAGTATGACAGTGTCAGAGAGCAGTGCAGAGGTGAGAAATGACAAATTGCCAAAAAAATGTAAGATGTTAGGCATTGGTTATTATATATGTTTGTGCAGCTATTCATGCTTAATGACTTTAATTATGTATTTAGTTTTCATGTATTTTCAATTAAGCTTAATATCAGTTGCCTTTTAACCAATCGAAATACATCAAATACAGACAATGCCATATCTTATATCTTGCTTTTTGTCATACGGTTTTCCTTGTCAGACATCGACGAGTGTGCCTTGTTAGACGATGCCTGCAAAGGAGGGATGCAGTGTATCAACCACTTTGGCGGATACCTCTGCCTCCCCAAGAGCGCCATCATCTATATCAGTAAGGAAGGCGAACAGGTGCCGCTGCCAAACCCTGTCCCTGCTGTCCCCGCTGTCCCCGCTGTCCCCGCTGTCCCTGCTGTCCCACCAAGCCAGCCTCAGGTCATACTGTCTTCAGGCAACCTGGGGGCCGCTCTGTCCAGCCGGACCATCCGCTGTGCTCTTGGATACACTGCAGATGAGCAGAACCTCTGTAGAGGTAAGATCTGCTGCCCAGGCACTTTCCCCCTCGCTGCTTAGCTATCTAGACTATACTATACTATACAGAAAGATGATTTGAAATACTATCAAAGTAACTTTAAAAAACTAGTCTTTCTTTTTTTTATGGCTTTACACCAACACATGGAGACGGGTCTTCTTATCTCAGCAAGTGGTGTTGACAAGCTCCTCAGGAGAGAAATTGGACTCTGTCAGCAGGAGAGGCGGTGTAACAACAAAATATGGTCTAAAAGGGATCGCTGCCACACTCTCTCCATAAAAAGTTGCCCACTCATGAAATGTGGGTGTAGATTAAAATCCCACTGTCCTTGTTTTTTTTTATCTCATGAATAGTATGCTTTTGTTGCCCTTGCCCAGATGTAGTGCTGCTACTTGGAAGAAGGTGTCTGAATGTGTCTCTAGCAGGTCTACGTAGATATTTGATAATTACTTGCTAGTGACTTTAGAGCCTTGATAAGTAGAGTGCCAAAGGTAAACGGTTCTGTCGCCATCAGCTAAGCCACGCGTAGGAGCGGATGTGTTGCAAGCTTCTTGGTTTTTCTCACTGTGATGTCATTGTTTCTAAACATAATGTTTGCACCTTTTTTGTTTTTGGAGTTCAGTTTCTTCTTAAATTATAAGAAATTGTTCTTGTTTAGGGTGTTGAGGTCCTCTGTTTCTGGGGCAAATCAAGGAGATTTTGTAATATTGTGGCAAGTTCTGTGCTCACATACAGCCTTTATGCCTGCAGTTTTAGTTCCCTGGGCCATGACCAGCTTGAGATTTTGGTAGCTATGCAACATTGTGTGGGTGTGATCCTGAATTGGGGCGAGATTCTTTGATCTTTACAAATGGGGAGTGGTTTAAAGATTTATTCTCTGAACACACACACACACACACACACACACACACACACACACACACACATCAGTGCCTTTCGTTGCTTTGTGCCAGATGTTCATAGCTGCATCAGAGAGAGAGAATATCTGATATCACTTGTAACCTCTTAAAACTTTTACTTTGCCATCTGACTTGGTCTGTGAGAGTTTGGGAATGTGACTATGTAGAGTAAGCTTTAGACGTAATGTAAGGCAAAGTGCATTACCGTAAATTACATCTGTTCAGTGGTTATGAGCTCTTCTTGCCTTGCCAATAGGCAGAGGTGTGTGGTGAGTGGCTGTGTGGTGAGGCTTGCAGTCACAGATCTCCAGTGAAAGTAACAAATTTAATTTTACACCTGGGGCAAATATATGTGTGAGGTGCTTTATGTGTTTCTCTGAATTAGAACCCAATTAGGTTTTATTAGAGTGTAAAACATGGCAACATATCAGCTAAAGTAACCACATAAGCGAGCTGGCATGAGTATAATACTCATTCATTTTCTGGTGGCGTGCTGTTTGAGTGCATGGGCTAAACAAAGATAGGCTGTTGCTGTCAGTGTGATTTCTTTGAAATGACTGGAGTTTTAACTGGAAGGCGTCTCATCCCGTCTCGTGGGCTTATATTTCTGTTGGTGGAGTGATATAATCTTTGTTTACATCAGTCTCTGGGTTTCTCTGTCATTACCCTTAACATCTCTACAATGAGCCAATTGTTCTTGGACACAGTATTGTCACTTCTATTTTTTAGTTCCACAGTGGCTGTTTTGCACAGCTACGTAGTTTGCTAGCGAAGGAATTCCCATTAACTTGCAGTGGGGGGGGGAGGCTCAATGTATCAAATAGCGCTTACATCAGGCTCCTTCCCTGCTAACCCACCACTCTGTGGAGGAAACCTAGAGTGCCAAGTCAGGTAAAGCAAAGGGAAAGATTAAAGGCTGACACTGACTAAATAACCACAGAAGTGCCGGAGCACTGACCAAGCCAGGTTGGACCAGCGTCATGGGTTGTACTGCTGCTGAGTTGTTTCGGTGACTTACTGCTGAGTGTGTGGCGAATAGTGGAGAGATCAGCTAAATGCCCTGGAAAAAAATGAAGCCAATTTTCCAAAACACAACTTAAATAAAAAAACAACAACAAATAAATAGCTTCTCTTAAGTGCACTACTATCAAAAAGAAAAGAAAAGAAAAAGTGCACTATTATTAATGCTGATTAAAAGCAAAGCAAACCACAAATTATATAATGCACAATTTTTTCTTTTAATCCTGATTTTAATATTTATTCCCGTTTTGCAAAAGGGCAATAAAGACCTTGGGTCCTGAAGTAAGCCAAGCCTAAGTGTGTGTTGTTGCAGTGACACATTGGGGAAGCTGGCACTCTATTCCAGCCCTGGCCACACAGAGACACTATGAACCTTTACTGTATGTGTGACAGCTTAATGATGCCTCGCATTTCCATGACCTCTCCCCCACCCTCCAAACATACACACATACTTACTGTGTTTACCCCTGGGAGATGCCTACAAGTGGCTGGTTGTAGTATGTATGCATATGAACTCTTATTTTCAACAGAGGTGAGATCACTTCCTCCTAGAAATGAAGGTTGTCCCTCAAAATTGGTCGATCAGTCATTAAATCTGATGAAAAGTGGAAAGCAGCTATTTTATGATCCTCATTTACAGTTGAACACTGTTTGAGATTACTCATACTAACTCAACTGTACTTTCAGTGGTTTTAGGGATATAATGCTGTTCAAGAGGAATGAAACAAATAATGTTATACACTTTCTGATATTCTCCTCACAAGTCTTGAGTTTACTTATTTTTCAAGTCTGAATTAGATACTCATGCACTGCAATATGGGACATGAAAGGACATGCCACGCCTGTTTACCTGTCTGGTTTTCTGAGGTCATGCAGGCCACATTACCACATGCCTGACTGATTTTAGTTACATCTAGACTCTACTCTTCACCTGCAGTGTCTGGAAATCTTTCCTAACTATGTTCTATTGAGGCCTTTAATCCCTGTGTGACAGAGAACTTGTGTACTTTTCCGAACAAGGCCGAGTGCATGCAATAACATTTTTCCACACAGATGCAATGCACTTGGGAGGAATATCTCTGGAATGTCAGTGGTGGTTGTTTTTTCCATTTGCTCCCATCTTTTGTGATGGTAGGAATTACTCACCACCTTTGACAGATAAGCATCGGATCGATCTGCACGGAGCAGGAATGCAGAAAGGAGAACAAGCAGAGGGAGCACAACATGACGCTGCTACATGACTTTCCCTTTACAGTTTATACTTTACAGCTCTGCTTGTTGTCATCTCATCCTGACATTTGCACTTGAAGAAACAAGCCCCAGCCACCCAGTCTTTGCTCGTCCACAGGCAATGTAAAAAGATGTGAGGACAGAGAGCGATTACAGTTGTTCAGGAAATTCCTTCAGATGTTATCCTGTCAGTGTTTGTTTTTTCCAAACATCCATCAGAGATAAGCAACACAGATTAGAAATGGTTGTTGCATAGAGAAGGAAGACCTGAACAATGAGGTGAATGTGATACAGGATACACAGGATGTTATATTTAAACATTTTGCTATGGCTTTGTTGAGGAAGTGGGATCAAACACAAGCAGACCCACTTTGTTTAGGGTTACTCAAACAAAAAGACACCTGAGGCGCACCTTTGTGCCTGTTGAACCCTCCTATTACCAGCTAAGCTCTTGTCTTCCACCTGTTCTCAGACTGATGATTTGCACTGTCCTGCATCAGTGCGTCTTTACTATGTGACAGTCCCAGTGCCCTGCAGTCAGATTTTCCTGTCCAATTCATAGAACCTGTTGTTTGTAATTCTTCAAGGCTCTTTTAACTACTGGTTGTATTTTGATGTCAGTGTACTGTATCTATGGCAATAAACAATTTTTAATCTCCTTTTCTAATGTCAGAGAATGACTTCCAGCCCTCCTGTGTTTTAACAGGCTTAACATGGTTACAGTATTTCATCAGCTTACTGACACTGCCAGAGAAGACCAGAGTATCTTTCAGACTGTGAATATAATCCAACCATCCTGCAGGCAGCCTCTCCTTTGGCCTGTGCAGTGTTGCTGTACAGTATGCTGTTATTGCTTGTGGTTTTGCTGCTGACTCTTTGCTGCCATCACATCAACGATGGCAGAGAGGAGCAGGAGAGGAAGCAGCTTTGCCATGCCTCCTCAGCGTAAATGCTTAATGTTGTTGTTATTATTCTCACTGAGGTCGGTGCCTGTCCAACGGCCAGCTGCTTCCTCCTCTAATGTGCTTACATGTGTTTCTCTTTCCAATTACCTCATGATGGAAAGGGACACAGGGCTGCTATAAATCACTATTGCGCTCAGCTGGGTGACACTCACATGCGATCACAGGGTTTATGTTTCTTACACTCTTTCTCCTTTGCAATGCATATGCATGCATTTCTTTTCATTTATTTTGAACAGACAGCAGTGCAAGTGACGAAGGCCAACAAAATTCTTTTGCTGGGAACTGAGGCATTTCTTGCGCGTGAAATTTAAAATATAAACTATAGTTTTCTATTTCTTGGCCCGGTCATCGGCACATCTGGGTGATGCATGGGTTTCTATTCACATACCTTACAACGGTGGAGCGGGGACACACCGTCTACGTCTTATACACAGCTCTCCATTGCTCCGCTTCATTTGTGCTCACCATAGTGTGACTGATTTTGCACACCAATCAACTTGTTGTGATAACTTTAGCACATGTAGCTTACGGAACTCAGGCTTGTAAACTTTGGTTTAGTGTAACGGTTCATGCAAACCTTTACTTTTTTTTTCTTCTTGTTTTAGGCATTTTAGGCCTTTACTTGAATAGGACAAACCCTCGGTCGCTGCATTGAGGAGTAAACCTCTATATATGGGCGCCAGCTCTACCAGGTGAGCTAAGCAGGTCCCCATGTTCTTTTAATTTGACCCTATTTTCAGGTTTCATTCCTTCCTTGCCACCAATTTGCTTTAAATGGCTACAGAGTGACTACTGTCATGTCAGGTTGGCAAAGTAATTGATAGTTTTCACATTGAAAAGCAGGGGAGTTGCCCAGCACTTTCCAAACATTTTCAGAGCAACAGGAAGGATTATTATCAGTAAGGAATGTCGTTGGCAAACTGGACGGATTTTCAAGAATGTCAAGACTCTGCCCGACCTTTCAATGAGTGAAGAACAAACTCACAAACCAGTTAGTTAGTGTAAGCATAAGTGCTGTCAGTTAAATGTGTTATTAACGACGTTAATGAAACTCAGTTTAATTTTTGTGTCGCAAGATTAAAGTGTTTTTGGCCTAGCAAACTTTGTAGTTTTTTTTTTACATGCTGTTGCAACAACTGGTAACGTTAGAAAAACTACAACACCACACCGGATCTAGCTAGACTGGAAACAAAAAAACAGGCATGCTACACACACTTGTTTGGGCTTTCGAGCTGGCCAAAGAGTTGTAACGTTACTTTTAGAGTGGATGGCGAGTGCAAGACGTCGAAATGGATGCCAATAGGATGCTGAAATGCTTTTTAAAAGTTGACAAGTGGTTCCATTGACAAGACCTAAGTGTTCTGTGTGTTTTGTTGTTGTGAACTGAGCTATCATCGCAGCAAGTCCAGTCTAAAATACCACTTGATGGCCAAGCACACAGCTAATGTGGATTCTCCACCCCACCCCTTTGTCAAAGTATTTTTTTTTTGTACCCTTTTATTGATGAACAGTGTTACATTGTGTGAGAGATTATTTGCTCAAAGTGTGAATGATTGCTTTAAGTGAGAATGTCATGTGTGAAAAACACTACGGTAGGCTATACGCCAATGTTTTTTAAAATAAAAAAATTTGCACAAAGCAAGCCAATCCACTTTTCCATGTTGATCAGAACATTAAAATGAGAAAAAAATAATGGGACGAAAAGAACTCAAGGAGCAATTAGAATAGATAAATGAGACAATGAGAGCAATGAGAGGGGGAATCTTGGGAGTGGTGAGAATAGCAAAAGCGTGAAAATGGCATGAACATATTTCATGCCATAATTCCGATGGAAATACACAGAATATAAGGATAGAGTGTCTTGAATTATTTGCTTTCTTATCTGCTCTGTGTTTAAGTTTGCTTGAAAGGAAAACACTATCATTCCAATTTGTCCTGCGGTGGAGTTCAATTCTGTGATAGTTGCATTTTACACTGCATTGCATAGAGAATTATAAACAAATTAAACAATGTGCGATCCAGCATTTGCCAGGAGGGGTGACATAAAGGTGTTTGAGGTTAAGCAAAACCAAAGACTCAGGGTCTGGTGTATGGCACGCAAATAAATTTGACATTGTGAAATTTTATGGGCTATTAACATCACACATCTTGCCCCCTGCTTTCTCAAAGATTGAATTATCCAATAATCAGAGGGAAACCGAGATGCCGTCCAACAGCAGGATGACTCCAACTGTTCTTTGGAACAGCTCCTGCTTTCCATTGCAGCGGTTACAGTAAAAACAAGACTAAATGCTCTCAAGTGATAATTACAACAAGCCCTATCATGTCAGTTTAAATCTGAAGCAAATTCTGTTCTGAATTCTGGCGAAATAATGTTTGTCCCTGTTTTAGACACGCATGCTGTTTCTTTCACACCCATATGCACGCACTAACACACTAAACAAGTATTCAGTGTATCACCCCATTCTGTAAAACATTGTAAAAGACCATTTAATGTTTGAGCACCTCAAACAGGACCTCTGATGCACACACACCCACTTGTCCATTACACACACTCTTGCATTCTTTGAACTGCCGCCATTCCCGTTACTCCCCCTTAACTCCCACAAGGCATTTAGTATTAATCTCACTGAAAAGCAAGGAGTTTTTAACTCTGACATCACATATGCACACACGGCCGTAAATCTAACTTCAAATCTTAAAAAGCCTTTTTTTGTTTAAAAAAAAAGCCTCCACCCTGTCTCCTCATTCTTTCCTTCCACATCTTCCACTCTCCTGCTGGACAGCCTTATCTTTCCCTGTGATGTTACAGCAGGCTCGCTCTTAGAGTAAGCTTGTAAGCTGTGTTGAATAAATTCTGGAAAAAAATCTGACCACAGAGAAAAAAGTGACTTTTCCCCACACGCAACACATCATCACATTTGATGGTAAAATCTGTTTTCCTGGGTAAACTATATGGACTGTACTGCATGTGGTAAGCTGGGGAGGCTTTATGCGACCTAAGAGCCAGCCAGTGTGGGATGCCCTCCCACACCACCTAAACACGCACACACACACACACACACACACACACACACACACACACACACACACACACACACACACACACACACACACTTGTGCACTTTGTCTTGGCAGCATCTTAAAGGTTTAGTGACAAAGTAGCAGTTACCACAAGATATTCCTGTGAATGAACATTTGGATTGCATTCAGCACATATGCTTTTATTTAGAGCTCTCAGAGCTTTCTTAAAGGGAGTGAGGATGACTTTTCCGTGCGCAGAACTTTTCCGGAAGCATCACTGCATTCTTTACATCTAAACAATTTACATTTAGCCATGCACACTTACTTCAAACCAACAGTTGGGTTCTATACCTTACGTAGGGAAAGTGTTGGAACATCCAGATTATCTGCCCGACACCTGGACAATGGATTCATGTAGAAAATAATTGTTTAAAACCAATGGACTGCTCACTGTTCAACCAGTGACAGCAAAATGGAAATAGAAACAAATGTAAAAATCAAACAAAGACAATCTTAGCTATTAAGAAACCTTTTCACTATTTATTGGTGCTTAGCCACACTTGGCTATTTGCCACGAAATTGCTTGACCTATAGAGGCTGAATCTCAAGATGAACTGCTAAAATATTATTGTTTCCCACACATTTTATTGCCACCATCAGATTACATTTTGTCCAGTACTTCTGTTAACCAACATAC
This sequence comes from Etheostoma spectabile, assembly GCF_008692095.1. Classification (NCBI taxonomy): domain Eukaryota; kingdom Metazoa; phylum Chordata; class Actinopteri; order Perciformes; family Percidae; genus Etheostoma; species Etheostoma spectabile. Next base: position 12,044,069 of record NC_045749.1, on the reverse strand, counting down.
CTGCAAAAATAACATTCCCATAAATGTATGTTTAGTGCTAATTCGCAATTGTTTGCCCGCTAACATGCTTTACTGGTAAACATTATAAACAGTACATGCTGATGTTAGCATTTAGCCAGGTGTCGCTGTGCCTGATGCAGCATCACAGAGCCCAAGTATGGCTGTACACTCTCAAGTCTAATAACTGTAGTTTATCAGTGTGGTGGCACATCACTGAAGAAGATGACAAGTTCTGCTTTCTGTCACTAAAACCACAACATTTCACTGGCATCACAGTTAGGTTGTCTGCTTCATGGCACCATGACATCATCAACACAGGACTTCATTTTATCAGGAATTAATCTCAGGCTTGTTTTGTCTGAATATACTGTCGGAAGGCTGGGCATTTCCAGACCCAATGAATCACCAAGTATCTCCAGTAAGTAGGTGTGGCTCTGATTCACAGGGCTTTGATCCCAGCTCCAACTATTTGTTGAAATTAATTTAAATATTTCATTGGTACCCTGTAAACACACAGGATTTTATTTCCAGTTTTTTTCTCTGACAAGCACATCACCCTGTTATTATTTAAAGGGTTAGCTTGCTTAACTGTCAAGGCTAGCTAATACGCACATGGCTTCTGTATTGTTTTCTCCTGTCAATGTTCTGCATGTTCAAACCACAGCATAGATAGGTGTTGTTTTTGTATAGTTGTTTCATCTCATTGTGTTTATTATGACAGTTTCAGTGACCTACCAGCAAATATTAACCTGAATATACTGTATTATTAGAATAGATGGCATTAGACAGTAGCTATTGGGATAGTCACCCAGACAGATACACCCTCATAAACCTACTCAAATCCTACCTAAACAACAATGGTTGAGTGTGAATGCACCTGCATATCTGTGGCCAAACACCATGCAGGGATATATATTAGAGCTCTTGACCTAAGAGGCTGAATCTGGATGAAAGGTCTACCACTAACAGTGACAGAGACTCTCGGATGCACCGGGGCTTTTTAACAGCCATGTTGTGAAGCCTTTGGGCTGTTCGGGGGTCAGTGAGTCTTGTCTGTGCATTCCTCCCTAAATGCAATTTGCACCTGTTGTCCCTCAGTGGCACCTTTGTAGATAAGTCCTTGCTTTTGTCCCTAATGCACTTAGTTCAGCTTATCACTGTGCTCCCAGAGAGTAAAACACATTTTAGCCCTGTTCCCTTTTCTCCCTTTAAGGAGTGAAGACAACTTACGTTCGGTCAACTTTTTTGTTTCACTGGTTCTTTCGCAGCAAATCAAGCCAATTTCTCACAGGAACCAATTCCACTAGATGGTGGAGGCTGTGGGAGTGGCATATAGTACATTAGAGGCACTCTGGGAAGGTCATGATCCTTGCCAACTGAGTCCTCATCACATGAAACATGTCCAGGGGGAATATCAGTTTGAGATATCTGTGCAGCAGCAAGTTTGGCTTTCCGGCAGTCATTTTAATCTAAACTTTGCAGGAGGGATAATAATACAATCATGTCATGTCTGTCAAGGGTGCACAGAGTTCAACTTAAGGTTTTTCAGTCAGGTTCTTCTGACTATTGTTAGGCCACTCGTGTCAAATCACAATGCTGTAATAATACCCTCCTTCCTTTCCTGTGTGTGTATGTGTGTTATGGAGGATAACCGTCTGTCATGCTTTTAAACTGATGCCCGCTAGCTGTCTGCTATATGATAGGTTGTGTCAGACCACCCAAGAGGACTGCTGGTGGGCCCGTAGGGATGAGAGTAAAAAGTATGGGCGTATTTGTGGTGTGTGTGGGGGTATGGGGGATGTTCAGAAAAACAGGGGGCAAGGGAGGTTATAGTGAGAAAAGCTTTTTTTTCAAAGCTCTGACTCCAAACAAACAGAAATTGAGAACATGTTTGCTGGGGCGAGATAAAAACGAAAATCTTTCCACTGGTGTGTTGTGTATGGAAAATTCACATTTCTAATGAAAACGTAACTATTGTAACTGGAGGGGGAAAATTCCTTTCTGGAGGTTTTACACCAGTCATAACTTCACCTTATCATCAATTCATCGTCCCAAGATTTACACTGCTGAATGGAAGTACAGTACCATTAATATGAGTCAATCTGGACAAATTTGAGTGGGTAATTTCTGAAATTACGTTTATTATTATGTTTATTAAGAAATTATTAAGTTGGTCAGTGAAAAATGTGCAGAGTTATTTAAAGTTTTGATATCTTACGCTGCAGTAATTATTATGCTGGCAGGAGCTTTGTGTTTTTAAGCATCATTTACTAACATCAAACTATTGTTTATAGTGTTATATAACTTATTAATGATGAGGGAAGGGATACAAAGTGGATCCGTGGGCTTCTGGGTTAATGGATGTCTGATGAGAGAGTGTTATGGTAGAAAGCACATGATTTCTCTCTCTCTCTCTCTCTCTCTCTCTCTCTCTCTCTCACACACACACACACACACACACACACACACACACACACACACACACACACACACACACACACACACACACACACACTTCCCCATTCAAAGAGATGTCCTGTTAGTAGAGATATGATCAGTGTTTTCCCTTCCACCCGGAGCTGTTGAATAAAAACCCTCTTTATTTAATCGCCTCCTCTCTGTATGAGTATGTGTGTGATGTGATGGTGTCAGTGATCACAGACTTTTTTTTTTTACTGTCCATGGAAAGTAGTTTAGACATTACAGATCACAGAGTACATGTAGTCCAGACATGTTGCTTTGCTTTGTCTGCCACATGTTCCTGCTAATTGTAGGCATTACTGTAACTTTGTGTTGCTTCCTCTCAGTTTCTGTTTCTGTGTTTATTTCAGACATAGATGAATGTGCGACAGGCAGACACACTTGTGGCCCTGAACAGACGTGCTACAACACCAGAGGCTCCTACACCTGCCAGTGTCCTCCAGGCTACCAGAAGAACGGAGGCCACTGTGTAGGTCAGTTGTTGAAGCAAACAAACGCCCTGCTCTCGCTTTATTAAATGGTTAAAACTGGAGTCAAACTTTTACAGTAAAAAGTTGATCAATAAACTTAAATCAACTGATTTAAAGAACTGTTTTTTGCAATGTATCGTGCCGCTTATATCTTCATGATTCTCCTGTAAGTGTGTATGCTGCTGTTTTCCTGCAGATAGAGACGAGTGCACCCTGACCCACTACTGCATGCACAGATGTGTGAACACACAGGGCTCATACTACTGTGAGTGCAACGCAGGTCACAAGTTGGCCAGCAACAACCACAGCTGTGTTGGTAAGTACACTGTAAAGCCATTTGTTAGCATGTACAACAAACATTTTGCATCAAAGCTTTGTTATTCAGTGGCGCAGCCTGTCAGACATTTTGTGTTGGGATTGTTGACTTTTAATAGATTTGCATGCTCGATTCAAATGACAAGTTTTTTTTTAATAATAATTATAATTACTTTTTTAATGTACATATAAGTACAACAAAACCAGACACCAGGGTACAATAAAACATAGTAACGAAAAGGACAAATGTAATCGATAAAAATGCATTAATAATCAGGTAGGTGTAAAGAGGTGTGGTGATAGACAGCAGAGGATGTCAGCTCCGTTTCAGCTCATCAAAGTTATGAACTTGTGTTAAGCCACACTGTTTCTTTTGTTCCTCAGTTTTCTCAGGATGCAGATATTTTAAGGTCAGAAATAACTTTAACAAAGCAAATGGTGGTTGAGCTGTTATTTTTTATTCCTGGAAGATAGTTACTTAGATAGTGTTGGCCATCAAGCCTATTCATTATGATAACATTGCACTCAACATGCTAATTGCTGACATCTGAGTTCCCAGACCTAAGTCGGTGAGTACAGGGCTATTAATACCGAATTGATGGCCAAAACTACAATAATAAGTTCTAAGTTGTAATAAACCAGAATTATCCAATAACATCCATGTATGAAAAACATCTGCTGTTGTTCCAGATGTGAATGAGTGCGACGTGGAGAATCCCTGTCAGCACCACTGCTACAACCTGATTGGCTCCTTCCTCTGCCAGTGTGAGCAGGGCTATGAGCTGGCACAAGACACAGTCTCCTGCCAAGGTGGACACACACACACACACACACACACCTATATATATATATATATATATATAAAGTGCATATACACAGATTTACAACTGCAGATAGATGCATGTTTGTAAACACCCATTACATGCCTAGTTTTCAACATGCCCTGCTCATAACAGTATCTGTGTTATTTATGTTTGTGTGTGTGTGTGTGTGTGTGTGTGTGTGTGTGTGTGTGTGTGTATTCTCTGTACAGACATTGATGAATGCAGCTTCTCCAGCTACATGTGTCAGTACCAATGTATTAACAGCCCAGGAAGTTACGCCTGTGAATGTCCAGAAGGATATCAGCTGCAGGGAAACAGGTTGTGTCAAGGTACCGCAGCCCTCATTTTTCCTCTCCCTTTTTTGTTCCATCAGTCTTTTTTCATGCCTTCTTAGTTTATTTATTTATCTGTCTTGCCCTCCTCTCTGTTTTCACACAAAACAAAGTTACTCCTCTCTCACTCCCATCCTACTCTTCCTCAATTCTTTGAAGATAAATGTTAAGAGGAACTTGATCATTCCTGCTATCGTCCACTATTCTACCTCTCAAGCAAGAATGAAAGCCACTCTCAACCGGGACAGTCATGGTAAGAATGCAGAGGTTAGGCAGCACAAACACAACGTTGTGTTGCCCCGCAAAGCCACCTCTGTGAATTTATATGCACGATGTTGGTTTCTTGAAGTGGATTTATTTGACGCTCCGGCGCTCGCTCAAAGGGAGAGCTGTTATTTTTTCCTCTCCCCCTTGGTCAGGTGCAGGCTTTATAGGGGGAGCCATGAATCCGGCCGGTTGTGTTAGAGGAACCTTAAGGTGATGAATCCAGGCTGCTGTGCCAGAAATAGCCCTGTGGATTAGGGCATGTTTGATGGGGTTATTTTCATGGTGATGCAGAAAAAGAGCTGCAGTTAGGCCTGTGTAGGGTTGCATTGGGGGCTTCCCTCAACTTCAGATCTGCAGGCTTTCCTCTTTGGTTTTCCTGTTTTCCTGTTTTTTTTTCACCTCCACAGCCACTGGAACAGGGTTAGCTAGTGAACAGGGAGCTACAGCCTGGAGATGTAATGAAATAGAGCTACACTGTTCACAAAATTGTACATGTCCTGACCTGTGTTTTCACAGCTCTGTTTCATGAAGCGTGTAGAGTTTGTGTGTGTTTTGGAAGTGGGGGGATAGCACGATTGTCATCCAGCTATTTTTGACTACTCAATACGTTTGTTCTTTCGCTCTGTCTCTCTGCCAATCACAAGACATAAATGAGTGTGAGACGGGGACCCATAACTGCCAAGATGATGAAATGTGCTGGAACTATTACGGAGGCTTCCGCTGCTACCCCAGAAACCCCTGCGAGGCCCCTTACGCCAAAACCTCTGAAAAGTCAGTAAACATCATCCAGTTTTTTCCCCACTATCATTAGTGCGGCTAGTTTAACAGAGATTATCTTAACTGTTTTGTGTTTGCAGTCGCTGTATCTGCCGGTCTCAGGCTGAGTGCCAGGGTCTCCCGCCGTCAATTGTCTACAAGTACATGAGCATCCAGGCCGACCGGACTGTGCCAGCGGACATCTTCCAGATTCAAGCAACCAACATGTACGCCAACACACACAACACCTTTAGGATCAAAGCTGGGAATGAGGCAGGAGAATTCTTCCTGAGGGTAAGTTTATGGGAATGATTTTTTTGTGTTACAATAAATGCTGAGGCAGGGTGTAACAGGTGATAATAGTAAATGCATCACTGTAACAGTGTCATGATGCAGTCAAAATCTGCAGTTCCATGCTAATCCATTAAATTACTCAATATTATCATCCTCCTTACTCTGCCTGGTAAAATTGTCGAACTTTGTATCAACATATGGCGCTTGTAACATAGTAGTTACAGTTATGCTGTATCAAGATATTATTTGACATTCTAAACAACTAGTTCTAAGAACCAACAGCCATCCTAGACTGCTTTGAGCCAAATGCAAACGTCAGCATGCTAACATGCTCAAATTCACAATGCTAACATACTGATGTTAAATAGTATAATGTAAACAATGGTCACCATCTTAGTTTAGCATGTTCACATGCTAACATCTGCTAACACAAAGGCTGGTGGGAATGCAGTTAGTATCCCGCGTATGTTAAACTGTATTATAAAAGATATGTGATCAATCCTAGTTTTATTACAGTCTATGGATAAATCTGTATTCACATGTGTATGTATGTGTATGATATTTTTTTGCAGCGTTCCAGCAACGTGAGTGCCATGCTGGTGCTAACCAAGCCTCTGTCAGGCCCCAGGGAATACGTCATAGACCTGGAGATGGTCACTCACCATTTGACCATGAACTACCGCTCCAGCTCACTGCTACGGCTCACTATAATAGTTGGGCCATACGCCTTTTAAACATTGTAATCCCCAGCAGCCCGCATAAGTCTGTTTCAGCACACATAGCAGTGTAACACAAGAGATGCCTGTATCAGCATGACATACAGTACGTTTTTCATTCAATACAACACATAACTTAGGCTGTCCCAGACTCATACAGCAGTTCTAATAGGCTTGCTCATGACAGACCAGCCCATGCTGTAACGTGACCACTGGGCATCTTTTTCTCTCAAGATGCTGGGAAGCGTTGTAATGAAGGGACTTAGCGTCCTGACAATTTAAGCACTGTTTCAACAACAGCACTTAACAATAAATAATTTTTCATCTTTAAAGTTGAAACATTTTTTACTTTAGGTGCCTGAAGTGGACATAAAAAAGAAAAGCATGTTAGCATTTTCACTTTTACTGCTTCCATGCTAAAAAATAAGTGGGAACAGAGCAGTGGCACTTAGGAAAAGAGGCCTAGTGGACACACATCCTAACTGTGAGGGATGTTTTGATGCAGCTGTACCTACCTTTATCATTTTGTTTCAGACCAGAACTTACAATAACCTGTGTGTGTATCAGTGAAACAATCTGTTGAAAGAAAAAAGAAAATTCATTTTTTTTGTATACTGTAAATATACTACATGACAAATATCCAATATGAGCAGCATTTGATACAAACATTATTGACAGACCTTGTAAATCACATCTTCTGTTGATATTTTTCGGGGTTACTACTGCTGCGCCACGCTTTTTGTGCAAGTTTCTGTATAGTTTTACTCATGAGTAATACTTTCCAGAGAAGTCAGAAGTGTAAAGGGGAGGGGGGGATTTGCCTGTTAGTTAAGAGAGTAAACTTTGCATGACAACAGGCTTGATGCTCATAGATTTTACTCACAGGAGTTAAGCATGTACATACCAAGTCAACAAATTTGTGTGGATGTGTGTGTGTGTATGTGTGTGTGTGTGTGTGTGTGTGTGTGTGTGTGTGTGTGTGTGTGCCTGCACGCCTCGCATTGTTTATGCATGCAAGCAAGTGAAAGTGTAATACACAGAGGGAGAGAAAGGGAAAGAGTGAGAGAGAGACCATGTTCTCTGCCCCCAGGTCCGGTGGATGTGGTTGAGCTGTTTATGTGTTTCTGTGATGCCATCCTTGCAGCCCTCGGTCACAGAGGCAATAAGAGATTTTTTCTTTAACTAGAGAACATGCACAGGAAATGACGGCTTTCATAACACACCTTGGCCAATTGACCACTCACTGGTGCCACGGCGATTCTCCAGAGAAACAGCTGAGCTTTCTTATGTCGGTCCCAGTCAAGAAGTCACACTGGCACCAGGCTGGCTTGCGTGATAAAATAATTACAGTGCTTTGCCCCGTGGCTGGTTCATGTGTGACACAGGGGATTATTAAAGTGTCAATACAATGCCACCACACTTTTGGCAGAATGAGAAATCTTTCACTACCTTATTTGCCTTTCGTGTCTGCTCTGGCTTATTGCTAAAACACTGTACACTGTAGACATACACAGCACTGAAAACCACATTGGAAACCAACATGTTAAAAAATTTAGAAAGTTGTCCATCTTTTATGTGGTTTCAGCAGCGATCATAGTGCCTTAGATGTATAAACACAAAAAAACACATAACACTAATCTTTCATGCTGTTAAGACTTTCATTAAAATGCCTTAATGTTTTTCTCATCTATTTAAAATATATTTTGTCATATGTATCTTTTATTGATTGTACTCTGAAGAACAAAAGTTATATTGGTAATAAAATATGATGGATCAATGGGGCTAGGTTGTTCAGATTTTTTTAATATCCAACAACTTGTGTAAAAGAGAGAAACAACAAATGTGTGGAGAAAAATGCTGCTCAGCACTGTGCCCCTGCATGCCTGCCACGAGTGGACTTCATATACAGTATAATGGAAAATGCAGCAGTTATGTGAAATGCTCCACTGCTCCGCCAATGCAATTGGGAAAATGTGAGGTTGATTTCATCTGAATATAACAATGATAAATGTAGTGAACATAAAGCCCTATAGCCATAATATATATATATATATATATATATATATA
>NC_045749.1:12021737-12035537 GCF_008692095.1 Etheostoma spectabile | reverse complement strand
ATATATATATATATATATATATTTATATATATCTTGTTGAAGGAGATCCAGAGGGGTATATAGTAATATAGTTGGCTATGTTGAGTCAATGTTTGCAGAGGGACACACGTGAAGCATGCACACACACACACACACACACACACACACACACACACACCCATACACAACATATTTAGATGTGAAATTGGTTGGGAGGGGTTTTATGGTAAGCTGTTACTCAATCATTCTGCTGTCGAGAGCTTTAGTCAGAGCAGTGGTAGGAGGTGTAAGATGATACACGATGTGTCATTGTTCCCCTAACCCCATCTTCAGCTCACCACTCATTGGAGCTCTGTGTTTTTGCTGTCCGTGCATGATTCAACCCCCAGGAGAAAACATTGCTCACCCACTTTTTCTGTGACTCAACTATGTGCTAAACTCCTCAAGAAGAGCAACATTTTCAGGTTCTCGTTCATGATTAATATTCCACTCAGTGTAACAGTGCAGAAAATTACCTTAATCTCCTTGAATATAGCTAGCCATTTCATTAATCGTTGTTAGATTTATTAAATACATCAAAAGCAAAGCCTTGAATGTTTGTTACCCTCTGTACTCTCCTCACAACTGTTGTAAGCGTTAGAGAATGAAGGACCCAAGTGCAGAGACCGTGGGCAAAATAGAGCTTGAATATTCAATAACGAAAACCCTTACAACAAATATTGTCCAGCAAAAAACAGCAGGTAAAGGAATCCAGGAATATGTAAAAGGAATCAGGAACGTAGAGACAAAACAGGAAGACTGAACACATAGATACTCCAAACTGAAATAATGATCTGACACAAGACGAGAGGAACACAAAGCTGGGAAACAAGTGGTAAAACATCAATCACAAGGGTGGGAAAACTAAGGCAGGAAGTAAAACTAAACAAGACAGAACAGAAAAGACTATCACAATAAAACAGGAAACAGAACATATACAAGACAAGACCAAAAATAACACAATCACAAGACATGACAGAAAACCAGGCTAAGAAATTAAGACAGGAAACAGACTACCAAAATACTAAGACAAGACAAAGACCCAAACCTTAACAACAACAGTGTCCCAGTGATGCAATAGCTGAATTTCTACTGTTTTTATACTCTGAACATGTTTGGGATCAGATCTTAAAGAGCTGTTCATAGTGAGTCATTCATTTACACAGTCAAATTTTCCAATAAGCAAGTGGACATTTTAAAATCAAGGAATGTAACGTAACATCATCAGTGAAGATGATAAGTTGGTGGAGGTTAGCTGATGCTTAAATTATGTACGTCCTCAAGGCATCATGCAGTATACAGATCTTTTCAAGTTCTCTATTTCAGTTAGGGTAGAAATACACTACAACTGCATTACAAATACATACAGTGTGCAGATACATTATATTACCAGGTTAGAAGGCACTGGCGTAAAAATGAGATGTGGGCCCCAACTGAGCTAGGGGTTGAAATGAATCATTGCATCGAAGCATTGCGATGCGGACATGGACGATTCTGCATCCAAGCAGTGACAGACCAGAATCAATTATTATTGTCATCTCAATCCATGCAATAAATTGAGATATTTCAATCAGGAATCAACTGGACTGACACATTGTTATCACTAATGGCATGCAACTAGTGTGTCTAAAAAACACACAACAATAAAAAAACACAAATGGGATGGTGAAACAGTTTTAACGGTGCAGCAGAATATAAATTTAGACATTCTCTGGCCTCAGAATCATCCAGGTTTAACGTCAGGGCCTACATCACAAAAAAAATGTCAAAACTCAAGCAATTAATCACTTCTCAATAGGAAATCAATCACAATCCCTACATGGCATGCAGTTGCTTCATGTTGTCCTGTCGCGAGCTTTTTCAGAGTGGGTGTCAGGGAGAGAAGTAATAGGTGTTTTAATGGCAGAGAGAGAGTGCATTAAGAGGTGAAAGTAGTTTATTGGACGGCGTTTGAGATTGGAACGATAAAATGGGATGAAATCACTTGTTAACACTGCCAAAAAGTGCCACAGAACGGTGGCATAACCACACAAGGGCATTCACAGGGAGAGACACAAATGCATGCACGCCACTCAAGACATTGCTCTCAAGGTAACAAGAAAATACACCCGTCAAACACATTGGCAGAACCAGCCGTCCATGTGTGCATGTTTGTGTAAACTGTTAACTCTGCTGGTATGGTATGCTGCCCGGTGCCACTGCATGTGGCTGTTGAACAGGTGCCAGGTCGTAAACACTCCCTGCCTGGTGCCCAACCACAGATGTCATTTCAATCAGCCTTCAGTCAGGCTGAAAAAATAAATCCTGGAGGTCCATACCTGCGTGATTACATTCTTTAATTATAGTTTGGAGCAGTAACTCTGAGATGACTAAACGAGATGGGCCCTCAGGGAGTTGTGAGTGGAATTATATCCTGACAATTAATAGGTCCGTACCTCAGAAAAAAGTTTGTAACATGATGACGTACCTGACTGTTTTTAGCTCGCCGGGGAAGAGTTTGAAATTATGACATAATTACAAGGAAAACATGATATACAAGGATGATAATTATCCCCTTTATGATAAAAGTTCATACCAAAGAAAAAGTTAACGTTTCTCCTGTGAGGGCCTGCTACACAGTAGTGTTTATCATTAGCTGCTTGGTCAAAAGAGGAAATAAGTTGGACCTGGAGTGCATCATGTTAGCTCACAGCTTGTTCTATGGAAGTGTTTCTTTATTCAGAGGATGCTTGAGCTGTTGCTGTAGTACAGAGTACACTAGCAAAGAAACACATATCTAAGTTGCTGGGAGAAGAAATGAGAAGATAAAGTCCAACAGGTCATGCGTGCAAACAGTGGCAGACTAATTAACACACATTAAGTGAAGCACATTTGAAAAGAACATGCTGCAAGAAAATGATTTATTCTCCTCATTAACAATCTAGTACTAAATCATAACAAAAGAACATAACTAATGATGATGTAGTAGCATTATTAAAGCCCTTAGTTATGACTTAAGGTGTGGCTAGAAATGTACTGACTGATTCTTGAGTGAGTTAGGGTGAGTCCGCCAGCTGGGCTCTGATTGGTCCAAAGTCAAGGTGAAGTAGAAAATAGTTTGAGGGAGCTCATTGTACGGAATTGAGATCATTGTAAGGAACACGGTGGCTGACAGGGGGCAAACACACTGCAACTTAATGAAACACACGCAAATAGACAAAACACAAGCAAATTAAGAACACATCTTCATAAATTTGACAACACATGCGCATTTAACAAACACACTGCAAATACGTATAACACGACCAAATACACAAACATTGCAAAAAGAAAAGCACACAACTCAAAAAACAGAAACGATGCAAAAGAAAAGTGCACAATCCCCAAAAACAAATGCAACAAAAAAACGCTGCATACTACACAATGGAAGTTCTCCAGGCCACTAGAGGAAACGCTAAGTGGAACAGACCGATTTTCGACCTCGCAGGGAGAGAGCGCTCTGCCTTTTTGTCTAGGTGGTAAGCCTCTCCTCGCTAAGCGCAGCTCCTACGGTGCCATTTGAATGCTACAAAGCACTCACCCGCCGTTAGCATTCCATTGACTGCCATTCATTTTTACGTCACTTTGAGCACAAATAACTTTACATCTGAAGCGTTTAAAGATTCTATTTGTCCATTGTTTATTTCTAAAGAAACACGACAATGTATAAAAGGCTCCATTACCTTGTATCTCATGTTATGGCTCTTGAGCAGACATTTCTAAACATGGGCTAATGATTGTGTCATAACCAAGCAACTTGCTGTCGAATAGTCGACAAATCACCGTATTGTCAGGAGAAGCTCGCAGACAGTTTGAACTTACATCAGCTGTTTAGTCACTCTGCTGACTGAGTATCACCTGTGACCTAAGCCTAGAGACTAGAGACAATCCCACCCCAGTGGGTTTGAAAATCAAGATGTTCCAGCGTTTTTTTTGTTGATGCATTTGTTTTCGGAGATTATGTGCTTAACTATTTGCATCGTTTCTATTTTGGAGTTTGTGTGCTTTTCTTTTTGCATCACTTCTGTATTTGCAGCGCGTTTGTGTATTTGGTTGTGTTGTGTGTATTTGCAGCGCATTTGCTATATGCTGCACATGTGTTAATGATAAAATTTATAAAGATGTTTTCTTAATTTGCCTGTGTTTTGTCTATTTGCGTGTGTTTTATTAAGGTTGCAGTGCGGTTGCCCCTGCCGGCCACCATAAAGGAAGGTCACTGCAACAAAGGGGCTTCCTCACACATTCTACTCCTTGCGGGATTAATAAGTATACATTGTTACATTATTATTATTATTACCCTTTCCTTCACACTTAGCTGCATTAAAGGACAAATCTGGTGCAAAATTAACCTAGGGGTTACTAACACATGTGTACAGAGTTGACCATTCTCTGGGATTTGTTTTCATGCTAATAGAATGTGACCAGTTTTAGCGCAAACCGCTAATTGTCTTACTTTGATAGTGGTTGGGGCACGCAAAAATATAAAGCAAATTGCTATTTCTATACCACTAACAAGGCTCCAAATAGCGCCACACTTCCACGGCAGCATAATGAGGGTCCCTACATGTAAACCAAAGCATTGAGGACAGACAGTTTATCAAAAAGATAGTTTATAAAAACCAGTACCGTTCATGTATACAGGCAGGCGCCATCTTGGGAAAACAGTCACAACCAGTCGAATCACAAATGCCGTGCAACCAGTGACCAGTAATTTAGCTCAAGCACGGCGTTCACGTCATGTCTTGTACACTTTGTCCGTGCTTCGGTTTACATGTAGGGACCATCATCATGCTGCTAAGTGTGGTGCTATTTTGAGCCTTGTTAGTGGTTATAGAAATTGCAATTTCTTTTTACTTTACCCATGTCCAAACAACTAGCGTTATAAGCTAATTACCGGCTAAAACTGGTCACATTTGATTAGCATGAAAACAAATCCCAGAGAACGATCGACTCGGTCTACATGTTATTAACCCTAAGGTTCATTTTGCGCAGAATTTGTCCTTTTTAAGGATAGATTCCCTCTTTTTCAATTCTTAAAACAATAGTCAGGTGCCCATATGGACACTGACATGGTTTTGCTTGCTGTAAGCTAATCATCCCTTTTGTCATACCGGCCATTCAGAGATCCATTCCTAATGTGCTTTTACTCTAATATAAGTGAGGGGGGACAAAATTCACATTCCTCACTCTGTGTAAAACAAAGTTTATCTGAAGCTAATATTCAGCAGTCTGAATTAGGCAAATCAAGTGGGTATCTTCCTAAATTAAATTAGTTTTAGTATGAAATTCATTGCCTCATTCCCCAACAGTGGCAGAACACAGAAAGCAGAAAAGACACAGTTTTTGCAGCTAAATCTTCAGTTTCTCATTTACACCCATTGCTCCCGGTCCACTTCCATCTCTCCCGCCCTGTCAGTTCACTTCTGCCCTGGATTTTTAAGCCTTTTCATAGTTTCCACTTCCCTGCCATCCTCCCAATACAACATGGGAGAAACCAAGAGAGTGCATGATTTTCATGATGTGTGTGTATGTGTGTGTGTGTGTGTGTGTGTGTGTTTTTGTGTGGGCTGTACGTAGTGTGTGTGAGCACATGCATGTGTGACAGCGATGAAGACAGGCAGGTGAAGGGGAGGCCAAGGGTGGGCGCGGGCTGTTGACTGCCAGTCAGTAATACTTTTCCTTAGGTTGAGGTGTGCTCACTGGGAGGGTGTGTTATTGCTGGAAAGCTCTATAATGAACAGGAGGCTGGCTCTCTGCCTGATCAAATTCCATCGCAGCCTCATATCTATCTTGCCTTCCAAAAATGTTCAGCATACCAGTGGGTTTTATTGACTTGTCAGAGCAGACAGCCAAGTGCAAGCTCTGCCTTGTAAGGTGTGCAGTTAACAGGTTTCTAAAGCAGGAATGTCTGCTGATGACTTTTTATCAACAATACATTTTGTTGTGTTTTCAGCTCAGATGATGAATGGTGATTAGAGCTACAACATGTGATAGGACACTATAATTCAGAATACAGCCTTTGACTGTATTTAGCCAAACTGTACTAAATCATGTTTGCATGTGTACCTTTATAATGAACTAGACCATAAATATAATGGAAGCTAGCCCCAGTCTGTGTCTCTCATGTATTACCATTACATTTCATTCACAGAGATAAGCTACGATAGTTTTCAGAAAAATAAATACCCAGAATGCCGTTTAAGGCTATTCTGAAGATATTCCTAGAATCTTCAAGGACTTCAAATCATCTGGATGAAAAAAATATTCTGGCTGCTGCAGGATAAAACAAAACCTGTTTCCTAAGGAAGAATAAAAAATAAGATAGTTCTGGTCTTGCTGCATCGAGTTTGATATTTTGTAGGTCTGACACAACGGAGTACCCTTTTTTGTTGTTGTTTAGTTGTTTTTATAGATTATTTTGTGGGCATTGTTAGGCCTTTATTTGACAGGGAGTACCCATTAATGAAACAAAACTCTAAATGCCTTTGTCTGTGTTGACATTACTCTCCAATATTTTCATGCAAAAAGATGCCTTTGTATTTTTTTTGTGTTGCACAAACACAATGGAAATGGCAAGGATGTATGCCAGTTCCATAAACTGGACAGGAAATATTGTATAGTTTTTGTTATCGTGCAGTGGACGAAATTTTTTTTCATTAGTTGACTTTAAGAGTGCTTGATGATTTTGACAAAAACCTTCAGAACAGCAGTAAGGGTTAAACTATCTTCTCAAACATCATCAACATCACAATTTTTCAGACGCTTAGGTCTGTACTCAAATGTAATAGTAATACATGAGAGGCACAAACTGGGACTAAATGTGAGAATGCAAAACTCTACAAAACATCTTCCTTCCTGAAGAGGCTTCTCATGGTATTTCCCACACTTTTGCAGGATGTGTGCAAACATTGTTACTGACTGGAAAGCATGGCTTGACTTTCACTGGTGAAACTGAGTCAGGCAAAAAGAGCTATGGTAAAGTGCCAATGCTGACAGATGCTACTCTACTATCTGTCTCATAATGAGTTTAGCCTCCAACCCCCTCTTTCTCTGTCTATCTACTCTTTCCTCTCACCCCCTGTCCTGCAAATACAGTTAACTGCATGACCATCCGCAATGAATGGCGGCTAACAGCTGCCTCTTTTTTGATGATTGCCTGTGAGAGCATGTAATTGCATTTGGCCCTGGGTGTACATGCACTCATTAAACCAGTGTCAGTGCCCATTACATTCCACAGCAGTGCAACGCAGGTACAGAATGCAAATCCAAGGCACGAACAAATTCTGTGAATGCTTTAGCACTGAGGACGAGAGCACTAAAGGCCTTGGCTCAATACAAGCTACAAGCAAGTCAGTTGCATTGATTGTTTTTAGAGTGAATTTTCCTTTCCATGTGAAGTCTGATTAACACAAAAATTTAATTTATTTCTGTTGTTGCATAAAAACTGATCTAAACTAAATATGAGAAAAATAGACAAAAATCTCACTATTACTTGTAAGAGGATGTGTCTTACTGGAATAATTTAGGCGGTCCCAGTTGTTAAGGCTCACAGAGGATAAGATATGCTATGTTGGGACCTGATCCATGCTGGGATCCAATGCAGAATTTCAAAAATGCCCATCTACATGCCAAGATTCGGTGTTGGACCCCTTTTGTTTTGCTGAACCAGTGTTATCTCTTTGCATATTGTTCTAGTAGCTCACCTTCAAAACATTGATGAAGATAAAACATGCTTTTCAATTAAGTTTATCTGAGCATTCTAACCTGTTGTGAAGGAGGGTGGTGGTCTCTCTAAGCTGATGTAGTGGAGCTGAATTTGTAGTTGGTAAAAAAATAAACTACAGATTCCTCAAAACCACAATAACAGAGCTAATGTTCTCAGTGGCTTTCAGGTCCTATATCCATCAGTTATTGTGATACGGTATGTCATGCTGTGTCCATTGTTGGTTGTGGCCTCTCTTCTGTGTGAGACAAACCATCAGTCATGTAACGCCTAGGAAGGTACAAATGTCTGCCTGAATACCACAGCAATATTGAAGAGACAAAGAAGACGTGGCACCTCATACAAGAGACTGAGTGATGGACCTTCAATCCTTTTTCACTGCATGTTCTTCACCACAATATGACTTGTCAGTGCATACATGACTTATGAGACAGAGGATAAAGCTGAAGGTAATTCATGCAAAAAAAATATGAGCTCTGGCATTATTTGTTTGGGCCCCACATGTCAAACACTGCATATGTGCAACATACTGCAGGTTCAGTCTGACATCTAGTGGACAAACTATACATGCACACCCACATGCACAAGCCATTTATCATCACCACACCCACAAAACCCCAGGTAATGAATTTATGAATGAGAAACACAAAATATGTCTCTTAGTAGCAGAAAGTCACTCATATTCTGTTCCCTGCTCACTCAGAGAAAAATAACTTTAAATTATCAAACATATTTAGAGGAACAATGAGAGGTGTAATGATGTAATTGTCCAACAGATGGCAAAGTCTGTCCAGTTTGTAGTGTTACACAGGCCTCACCCTTGAACTAGGCCTCTCTCTGGACGATCTTTACCACTTCATCGTCATATTCAAGCACCACATGAAGTAGTAACCCACTGAGCTGTTAACCCATATTTCCATCCATAAGATTAAACTAAAGAGATCACACATCCAGTAAGATATATTTATCATTTTTAGACAAAACGGAACCTTTTATTCAGTCATACTACAAAACCACCAATATATCCTTAATTTCTTGCATGATAAAATATTTCCTCAGGTCTGGCAGGCTGTGCACGCCCTACAGTTAGATGTGGCCTAAATCTGACGGGCACTGTTCTAACTGTGATTAACTGTTATCTTGTGACTTGAATAATGAGCTTTAAAGAGGAGACAAAGGGAGAGTGTGTGTATTAGAGAGAGAGAGAGAGAGAGAGAGAGAGAGAGAGATCCCTCCATCCTTCCTGTTGGGAGGTTTGAGATGCGCTGCGCAGACCCGTCCGCTACCGACGCATCTTCCTGCTAGCCTACCCCCCTCCCCCCTCCTCTCCCTCTCTCTCTCATTCTCTTTTTTTCTCCTTTTCTGTCTGCCACTAGCCTACCTGCGGGAAAGTGCACAAAGCCAATAAGAGTAAGACAATCTGGCGTGTCGGCTGGGCCCTGTGCGCGCTATGCTTAGGTAAAAGGCCGCTGTTTGCGGCGTTTACAGGGGATGTAGAGTGGGACAGAGGCACCGCTCTCCCCGACGGACCGCGCCGTGTCTGCTGCTCTGCCCAGCCCGCTGCATCGCTGAGCGGCCTGCGAAGCACACAAGATGTCGACCAGAACGCCATTACCCACGGTGAACGAGCGTGACACCGAGAATGTAAGTGCTGTTATCCAGAGACGCCGGTGTTTTACCGGACGTGGGAACGGAATAAAAGTGACCTGGCTATTTTGCGCACTGGTCGGTGCAGGTTTATGGCAGAGCTTTTTGAGCTAGTGTTGCAGAGCGATTTGACCAATAAGCACTCCGGCTTTTTTCTTCTGTTCCTATCTGACGGGAATATAAGCACGCAACGGTAGCCGTCAATAACCTAGAATTGAGGTGCAGTTTGGTTGTGTCTGCCCCAGTTTCTGTACACAATACGGCTAGCCTAAACAACGCACTGCGTCAGTATGCTGGCTTTAATGATAGCTTGAATGTTAAATGTTGAGAAAGGAAACGTTTTTGTGGCCTGTGAGGAAATGGTGTTTCCACAGTTGTGCAACTGGGGGTATTTTGTAGTCCACAACGTCAATATTTAGGGAGGGTGGGGGAGGATGTTGCCCTACTTTTCAATGGCAACGCTAGCATCGCAATGTTACATCCATCACCTATTGGGCTCTGTTGTAACTGCACGTTCAGTGCTGAAGAGGAGGGAGCGGGTTATCACCATTCTGCTGGGCAGCACCACGACACTGATACCGTATTATAAGGCTAAAGAAATGGCTTAAACGGCTGGAGATGTCTCATCACAGTGTGAAGGAATGTTCGTAGACTGCCACCCCGCTGCTCGCGCGCGTATACACTCACGTGCTCACAAAGAACAGCATAATAATACAAATCTTTTGAGATATGTCCAATTAATGACTGCTGTATGTATGCTGACAGGCTCTGACATATCTAGGTTTGTCTGATTCTTCCCCCCGGAAACAAGACACAGTCTAAAGCCTCCTTGATTTAGGCCTATATTGTGTTGCTGTGTAAACAGCTGGAAACCGACTTTTAAAGGTTACTCCCAGATATAAAAATACGACTTTTATTTTGTCTTTCCATTTAATAGTGCACGTATCTTGATAATTCCTCTTCAGCTGACAACAGTTAAATTGGAAAATGCATTTCCAAAGTTATTTAAACCCTAAAGTTAATACCAGCTCTCTGGTCATTCTCTGCTGGTATTCACGAATGCATCAGTGCTAATGTATTTGTCTAATGCTGCTTTAGGTCTCCTAGACATAGTATAGATATTGACTGCTAGGCGGCTATTAAACCACAGCCTTAGCAGCACTGGCAGTAGCCAGCCAGCCTAGCCTGCCTCTGTTCAACTCTATCATGCAGCCCCAGGGCCCACTAGGAGCTGAACTGCATTGCATAACAGCTTATTACTCAGAGAGACAAGTGGCTCTAAGTGCAGCAAAATAGAAGAATCTCTTTCTTGGCTGGTATGTGTATGTGTCTGCTCAGGTTATTTTTCAATACGTCTCTGAAGACCTACTGTCAGTGGCTGGGAGTAAATGGATGGGCGAGTGAAACAAACTTTGTGCATTAATGAAGTGTTCCAAATCACCTGACTGTCCAGATGCCCCTCAGTTAATTTACAGAGTTTGGAGCCAGGCCAAGTGTGTGTTTGTGTGTATGTGTGTGTGCCTGAAGGAAAAACTGGTCATATGACAGATCTGATTGGAAGTTGATGGAAACAAGTAAAGTCCCTTTAGT
The DNA here is from genome assembly GCF_008692095.1 of Etheostoma spectabile. Classification (NCBI taxonomy): domain Eukaryota; kingdom Metazoa; phylum Chordata; class Actinopteri; order Perciformes; family Percidae; genus Etheostoma; species Etheostoma spectabile. Next base: position 12,024,541 of record NC_045749.1, on the reverse strand, counting down.
GTGGATATACTTACAAATAAAGGCTGTGCAAGCTACACAGATTTCTCTGCCCAATGGAGATGTAAGAGAGGATTTTGGTGCATCAGAAACAAGGATCTTGACTTTGACAGGCATCTCATCAAATTTCTCCTTGCCTTACACACACACACACACACACACACACACACACACACACACGTTGGGGAGTGTTTGAATCCTGCAGTGTACTTCTCCCTCTGTCAGGATGTATGCTAGCTAAGATGATGCGCACCCTGCAGGGTGTAGCATTTCCCAGATGAAACGGGAGCAGGGGAGCCTGGGTAACCAGACCAAGGCTTTATTCTCTGGCTGGGTGTGGTGCTCAGGAGGAGAGGATCATGGGATCTCTGACCTGGACTGACATCAGCAGCTGTCATGGAGGAGAGGAAACAACAGACTAGCAGAGACCGCGCATAGCCTGTGCCAGTGCTGTATAGTGCAGTACAAGCTGTTTCTAATTCACCTTCACATGCCATATCACAGGGACACTTGTTGTTATCGGGTTTGGCCATGAAGCCACTAATATTGTTATAACTCTTGTCTCTGTACTGCACGTATTCTCAAAGGCACTTAGTTTACTTTAAGAGTTTACTTTCTTTTGTCATTGAATCTTGTTTTGTGGCTGATAAGCTCTTTTTGAGGTTAAGGTGTCAGAGGGAGAGGAGGGAAACTGACTCTTTCCCACACAGTTCCTCTTTGGGCTTGCATGCAGGGTACTACTGTCTGTGTCTGAATGTAAATGTAGCTGCACATGTAGAACACATGCACATGTAGAACATACATATGATCAGCTCCTTGAATCTGGGTCTAGGTTAATGGGTTATTCCCTGTTTGCACATCAAATATCCCACCTTCGGCACACACAAACCTCCACTGCAGCACTCTGCTGCATTGTTTGTATGTGTGCAGCCAATGTAGCAAGAGGAAGGGATATGTGTGTCAAAAAGCCTGAGAAGTTCAGGGACTTGTAGTATTAGTGTCTGTATGAATTTCTATAAAAAAGTTCCAGTCAGGGAATGAGGATGTTGCTAATCTTGACATGTGTGGCTTTCCTGCAGCATTCGTCAGTGGACGGCTTTGTAGAACCCCCAGTCCCGCCGACAAAGTCTGCGAGTCGCCACAGCCTGCCGCGATGCCGCAACTCTTTTACCTCCACAGAGGAGCACCCCCATATTGGCAATTACCGCCTCCTCAAGACCATTGGCAAGGGGAATTTTGCCAAGGTGAAGTTGGCACGACATGTCCTGACTGGACGAGAGGTAAGACAACTTTAAACATTTTATAAATCATTTAGGTATAACTTAATTGTCCATAAATTTTCAGTTTCACTCTTTTATTGCTACATGTTAACAATTAGGGCTGCAGCTTACTATTACTTTCATTACCGGGTAATAAGCTGGTGATTATTTACTCAATTAATTGATATTAATTGTCCAAAGAAAGTCATACATGTCCATCACAACATCCCAGATCCCAAGTTGACATAGTACTTGTTTAAGCTGACCAAGAGTCTAAAACCCAAAGACATTGAAATTACCAAAAAATAAGACTAATAAAACAATCAATCAACATTTGAGAAGATGGTGATTTGTTTTTAGCACTTTTGCCTAAAGAATGAGTAATTAACTAATCTTTTCAACACTGGTAAAAAAATTGAGGAGATCTAAAGTGTACGTAAAGTAAACCTTCCTCTGCTCATTTCTCATTTGAGTTACAATTGTATGCATTCACCAGAGAAACCAAAATGTAACAAAAAGATGGTGCCATATTTAGTAATTTACTATATATTATATGAATCACCATACAGTTTAGCTGTACATTCTGAGTCTTTTTTTTAAAGGTCAAAAAGAAAAAAAAAACAATAAAACCGGACAAAGCAAAAGAAGTAACAGTACAAAACAAAACGGTGACGAAAATACCACCAGGCTGACCACGATCCCTCCCACTATGATGGTGCCATAGTTATTTGCTTCATCAACTCTTTCACAGAAAGATTTTGCTTGAACAGGTAATTTGTTAAACCTTGTTTTCTGCCTTTTCTGACTCTCAGGAGAATTAACGTTTTCCTGTCAAGCTCTCTCTTATAGTCCACACACACACACACACACACACACACACACACACACACACACACTGCTGACCTGTCAGAGTGATAGACATCCTGCTTTGGTGTGTCGGTAATTAAAGCTCCTGTTTCCTCAAGGAGAAAACAGTGACCTGTGATCTGCTCACTGTCTTTCACTCAGCAGGACCCACAGTGCTCAGCTCTGATCCACCTCAGATATTTTCTAATGTCTGTTTATTAGCCACTGGCATCATTTAATCCTCTTGAGTTTATTTGGTTATATCAGAGTACGGAGGCCAGGAATATTCTCTCAGGTCAAAGCAGTAACAGTTTGATCCATCCTGCGTCATTTAATGCTAATGTTAAACAGGCATATTGGGTATGCTGCCCACTGTTTGCGGAGAAGGTCAGGCGTTGTTTTGTGTGCCTGAGTGCCCTTGCTGGTTCATCAGAATGCAAAGACATGGATCAGAGTGAAAGAGAGAACAGGTGGAAAGAACATAACCAACTAAAACCAACGCTATCTGAGCTTGAGCCTAGAAAACCATCTCTTACCAGCAGCTAACAATATTTCTTGCAGCTAAAACAAAATAAAGTTTACCTCTGTGAAAATCATCAAAAACAGCACTAATAACTCCTACACGTAGGTTACAGCGTGTCCTGTCCTCTATCTGCCAAAGAGGGTGACAATACAGGATTTACACACACACACACACACACA
>NC_045749.1:12019582-12021727 GCF_008692095.1 Etheostoma spectabile | reverse complement strand
CACACACACACACACACACACTGCCTCTACCATATGCCCTGCTGTTCTACTCACTAGGGGTGTTAAGAAATTATTACATATTTATTATTTTCCGTGAAATTGTACTGTAATGACATGACTTTATCATGTTTGAATACTGTCTAAATCAACTATTACCCCAAAAAATCAAGGCTTTTGTTTTAAATGCAAATAGTTTTATCTGATGTAATACATAACAGTGGAAAAAAGTTTTTTATTATGTTTATGTAGCAGCACTAACGATTATTTTTATTATCAGTCAGTCAGTAGATTGTTGAATCAATTGATCAATTAAACTTTTGGTCTATCTAATTTCACAATTTCCTTAAACTCAAGGTGATGTCTTTAGGGCCAAAATACATTTTTGATTTGATGCTACACTATGACGTTCAGTTTTTATGCTCCACACATATGGAACAAACTTGCAGAAAACTGCAGATCCACTGCAACTCTCAGTTCTTTTAAAGGTCCCATGGCATGAACATTTCTCATTGTGAGGTTTTTTAAAGTTAATATGAGTTTCCCCAGCCTGCCTATGGTCCAGTAGCTAGAAATTATGAGGTCATAGGTGGCAAGGTTACCTCCCCTTTCTCTGCTTTGCCCGCCCAGAGAATTAGGCCCACCCATGAAAGAGAAACATCATGGATTTCAAAGAAGAACATTGGCAGTTGGTCAAGGCCACACCCCCAGCCATCACCTTGCCCCCACTCTCTCCTCCTATTAAAAGTTACAGACTCAGAAATGGCACATACTAAGGAAAGCTCATTGTGGGACTGGCTCTAGTGGCTGTAATTCTGCACCAAGGCTGAATTTTGGGAAAGACTTCAGATATGGTATTATGAGACCACTAAGGCCTATATAAAAGCATCCAAAGAGCACCATGTCATGGGACGTTTAAATCAAGGCTGAAAACCTTTCTTTTTGATGCTGCTTTTCGTTAAATGATTGTTAATTTCTTATACTGCACTATTACTTTTATTTTCATGTTTAATTTGTTTTTTTAACTGCTCTTTAATGTTTTATGTAAATCACTTTGAATTGTCCTGTTGCTGTTACAAATAATGCTGCCTTGCCTTGCCTTCATACACTCACACGCAGTACAAAGAACAAATGTACTGAAAGAACCAAATAGAGATAAACAGCTAAACAAAGACAACAAAACTTAACAGAGACAAGCAAAAATTAACATACTGATGTTATGTGGCAGGGTGGTATGAAAACTAGTGACATAAAAAAAGTTCTAATCTAGTCAAGTCAATTTTATTTTTAGAGCTCAAAAATCACAAGAGGACTTGAAAATCTGTATGACATCCTCTATTTTTAAACCCTCAATCGGAATAAGAAAAAAACTCATACGCAAATTGATTTTGTATCCACAGAGTAGACAAAAATACACATTCATAAATTATCTATTGTATATGCAGGTTTACTGTATTTGCAGGGTTCTCTATAGACTGTATGGTAGTGTAAAGAATGCTGGAACATATTTTGTATGGGTAGTTATAAGACTCTATATTCAGAGGTAGTTTGTGTGTATATTGATGGAGTATGCACAATACTTGCTCATAAATACATTTGACAATAAAAAAATTGTGCACATTCTTATATTCTAGCAACAATAATGCCTTTCTGAGATACAACCTTATACTTTGTTACAAAGTTCCCTTTAGCGCTCCGAGATCATGACACTGTGGTTGTGTAAAAAGAGCTCAGGGGGAAATAAAAGTGTAGAGAAACATGTAAAGCTCTTCAGCGCACTCAGATGTTATGACTAAGTTTACCCTCGGTGTCCTCTAGCTGAATATTCACTTGTACGTGTTTGAAAGGCGTGCGTGATCACAAGACCTGCATACGATGAAGAGCATATGGGCCGTGTGTTACGAACGTGCTAAATAATTAACAGGGATGCACGTTGCCCTTCTGTCACCATGGAACTGAATTATTCACCCTCAAATCCATTAGATGGAAAACACACTTGCACACAGACACTAGGGTTGCACAATATTGACAAAATGTGATATTGCGATATTTATTATGAATATAGCAATAACAATATTAAGTTTAATATTTTTAAACATGTAAAATTACAAAAGTTATGGAAAAACGCATCAAAATAGATTTGTAACA
>NC_045749.1:11995867-12019572 GCF_008692095.1 Etheostoma spectabile | reverse complement strand
GTTTTCTTACAACACAAGGTTTATTTCAATTGACAGTCATACTGGACTGGTATAACATGAAGATATAAATAAGGACCATGTCTACAGAACAGGACATGTTTCACTGGTTGTACAGTATGAAATATAGAGAACGGGACACAACTTTTCTTTTGCTTCTCTGATTTGCCATTGACGATGTGATATTGCGATGACGATATTTAGTCGATATAGTATGCACCCATAACAGACACCGGCATATAATGTGATGCCATCCGCTTGTTCATCAAATTTCTCAATCTGAGAAACAAAAAGGTAACTATTGGTATAGTGTAGAGTAGAGGATATGTAATAAATACCTCTTACTAATGCAAAGAGAAAAGTGGAAGTTATAACAGTAGAGTGACACACGATGACCGCTCAGACATCTGCAGGCATACGTCAACACACGCATGCCTCCACCTGAGTTTTGTTCATGACAGGAGGAAGCAGAGAGGAGGGGAGTGAGGTCTGTCTGTGCACCTGCCCACCTAAGACAGGCTACAAATAGACACCACCTGCGTACTGCGTGTCCACACACAGCGAGCCTTTCTGCAGTCTTTTACTCCGCTCTCTCTTCTCCTTGCTAGACGTTTTTCCTTTTACTGCCACCGCATTGCTGTCATTATGGAGTTTTAAGTTGGGCTGAAATCAAATGCAACTTGTAATGTCTCAGGGAAACCCTGCTCGGCCTAAATAATCTGCATTTTCTCCACTGTGACTCAGCATTTGCTTCCTGGTTTTCCCCTGGCTGCTTGGGATTAGAGCCTGTATCCACTGAAGCATGCTTATTAAGCTTTCATAATGCCAGAGTCACAGTAATGCTGAGATGAAAAATTGTAATTAAGGCTTTCATGGTGTGATTAATCTCCTAAGGCAATTTCTCCCCTGCCTCCCTTCTAAAGAGAGGACAGAGGTCAGGATTGCAATCTCTGTGTCAGAATAGTATTGAACATTATAAAATATACAGGATGACAAAAGACAAAATGAGTTTAGTCAAGTCTGGAGTTTCACAATGCTACACATTTTAGAGATAGAGGCCCGGCTAACTATTGAAAAAGAGAGAACATACAGCAATCAGTGGTACAGTGACTCCTAGTAGCTTGGAAAAAACTAATAGATCCTTGAAAAAATGTTTAACAATGTGTATAGATCTATGTCAAGTTTACAGAAGAATGCATAAGCTATATACTGAATGTTTTATACTAACAACATCTTTGATCACTAGGCTGCTGTGGCACCTTATCTAGGTTGTTTAGCTGCACTTTCTCATCCCATACATTATACTTTTACTATAAAATTATGTAATCTGTATTAATTACATGATGGGCCCTATTTTACAGATCTAAGTGTATGGCGTGAAGTGCATGGCACAGGTGTGTTAAGGGCATGTCCAAATTCACTTTTGCTAGTTTGACGGCGGAAAAAAGGATCCATGCACCAGGCAGATGGTTCAAAAAGGTTTTACTTAGTATCTTCATTAATCATAGGTGTGTTTTGGGCGTAACATGCAATAAACCAATCGGTGTCATCTCCCATTCCCTTTAAAAGCCAGGCGCATTGCTGTTATGATGGCATATTTGCATTGTAATATTTTTTTTTTTAATCTTTTGCATGTGTGTGTAACAACCATAGTGTGCACACGCTGTGCACATGCCTATGCACATTTTACCAATGTACTGTTAAAATAACAATGAAATGCTGCGTTACTGACTTTAGACCAGGTTTTTGTTGGTCAATGGCGCGATCACTTTCTGCTTCTGCAGGATAGCAATTTGCTTAGAATTCACCTGAACACACCTCCCTGGGCCATGGGCGCAAAGATGGACGCAGGTGCATTTCCCACGTAAACGACGTGGGCGCTGGACGGGAAATTAACAACCGCGTCGGTCTTAAAACAGCAAAGACCCTTGCGTCGGGCTTTGAAACACGCTACGCCGGGTGCAAGATAGGGCCCAGTATGTATATAGTACTAATTGGCAATGGGGTTCAGGCAGTTTGAAGCTCCCCTGTGGAGTTTTTGTTTTTTTTCTCTAAGTGACTTACATGGGACGCATATGTTTATGCATGACACGATACACAGTCCTTCTAATGGTTTCACACTGGTCAAAAGTCGGCGATACCATGACATACTATAATGTGCCAGCAAAGGTAGGGAGAAGAAAACTGCTAGCTAGTAGACATGGATGCAAAAGAAATGCTGGATTTAAAATAAAAACAAAAAAATTGACTGTGCAATTGTTTTTATAATAGGGAAATGCATTGAAAACATTTGTTTGAGATAAGTATACACACCAGTGAGTAAAAAACAAAATCTCAATGACATCATACACATTGTATGGCCAGAGATACTGCTTTACAGCAACATCTGAGTCACTTCCTTTTTTCTCTCGAGGCATTGACAACACAGCTGACAGGCTGCTCTCCCTGTCTACACACGTGCTGGAAAGAGGTTTGCTAATGTTTTAAAGACCATGCTGAAATATTCACTCTGACATTCTGGTTCCGCTTTGGGTGCCATCAAGTGGGATCTCTGGTCGTAATTAGTCTGACCAATCATCATTCATTAGCAGAATGCTAGCGGGCAACAACGACTCAACCTGTAAGAAATCAGAAGAACATAAGTACTTCTTCATGCAACTTTCAACCTATAATCTGATTTAAATTTGCTAAGTTAAGTAATTAGAGCTGAGATAGAATGACACTCGGGCGAAAGAGACAAATTTAGCCGTCTTTCTCCATAGAGTCCCATTCATTTTACACTTGCCTGCGATCACCCCAGTGGAACTCTGGCGGAACTGCAACCAAATTCTGTATAACGGGGCTATATAGGGAGTGAAAAGGGAAAGATGGGCTTTGGTAACACTGAATGTAAGCATAACTGTTTGTTTACAAGAAAACTATACAGGCACATAGCCACACTAGCAGTACTACCTTAGCATCGTCACTGTCATATGGATGCATGTTAGCATTTAGCTCAAAGCACTGCTGTGCATAAGTACAGTGCTACTAGCATGGCAGTAAACTCTGTTATTAGCCATGCATTGCTCCTTCTTTTCAGTTGTGGGTATAATAGCGAACAACAGTGTCTAATCACATCAACACCACACTAAAAAATCAAGAACATTTTGTAAGCCTGCTGGTGTGTTTGAGTATATAACCAAACTAAAAACATGGGAAAAATAATTGTTTGTAGACTATTTCATTGGAACTGCATTACTGTAAAACACTTGGTCTGGGTTTATTTCTACTGGCATTAAAAAACACTACAACCGACAGTTGAATGATCTGTAAGGACACAGTTGAAGGCGTTTTCACATCGACAGCCTTTAGTTCGGTTGACTCAAACTAGAGTTTGTTTTCCCCGCTGGTGCGATTCATTTGGGCTGGTGAGAACGCGGCAATCAAACTCTGCTGCGCACCAAAAGTGGACCAAACAAGTGCTTGAAGAGGTGGTTTTGGTACCCTTTCAATTGAACTCTGGAGCGGTTTGTTTGTGGTGAGAATGTGATCCGTACTCAAACCGCACCAACTACACATACTTCGCAAGTCTGAGCTAATGTCTCCTGTAGTCAAGTGTGTTTAGCCATCTGTAATGAAGCAGAGCAGCAAGCTGTAGCAGTTTGCAATGTTTTTATCACCAAATGAGACTGCGGTCAAGCTTGCCGTTCATCACTCGTATCTCCGTGGTCAAACCAGCTGCCGCTAAAATTAAAGACCGACGCCAGCAGAGCGAAGTCTCTGTGACCAAAGCAGATGTAAGTCTCTTGCGAAACAATGTCTGATAATTTTAATGAAGTGAGCTGGTTTGACCACTAGACCAGAACACAGGACCCCATTGAGGCCCATAGAGGCCATGCAGCTCTGAAATGGTTTGAACCAACCACGTGGTTGGCCTTCCTTAGAGCCTCCGCTCTCTTTAGCACAGCTGAAAAAAAAATCTTGTGGTAGTTGCCTTTTTGTTCAACCACAAACTAGTGACCTTCATATTTGTTCAGTCATTCATAAGTATGTGTAACAAAACTATAATTAATGTTGAATGATTTTTCTGCAACAACAAAGGGACACATGTATTTTTTTTCAGTGTAATTACATTATAAAACTGCTTTGTCAATCATTACATTACATGCCGTTCGGCTGACGCTTTTATCTAAACCGGCTTACAACTGCTACATATATGTCAGAGGTTGTACGCCTCCGGAGCAACTATGGGTTAAGTGTCTTGCTCAGGGACACATTGGTTGATGTATTGCAGTGGGAATTGAGCCCAGATCTCCCACACCAAAAGCATGTGTCATATCCACTGACTGCACCATCACCACCCAATCACATATCAGCATTATGAGCTTGTGGTGAGTCTGCAGTGCTCTAAGCTAGTTGCTTTGTGAAAGCTGCTGAGCTCTCAGAAAGTGAGGAAGCAGGTCTGTTTCAGTGTGCACTTTGGGGTGATTATTGAGATGGATTGTTCAGACTGCTGCCTGGCAAGACCTGCCAAGCAAACAGTAGATCACCAACCTGCAGAGTCATATACTAACTAACTGGCCTAGCAGCCACACGGGCAGTTGGACAAACTCTGTGGATGCATTTATACTTAATGTAAGTTATTCTATGTGAAATGAGTTTTATATCATCAACAAATACATCTGTTTTTATCTCTGCCAATCAAAGCTTCAACTCTTCAGATTTTTAACTGAATACATAAACTTTGAGGTATTTACAGATGAACCGATTCAGCTGTGACATGTTTTGACAAAGTTGCCTCACAGCAGAATAGTGAAATAATGAGGATAGTTCATTTCAACACAGGCTTTCACTGTACAACCAAAACACAAATACAAAACTAGAATTAGTTTTGACATCTTGGTTATCTTTTATCTCTATATCCCCCTCTCTCTATCTATTTTTCTCTTCTTTTAATCTTCTGTCTTTTTCTTCCTGTCTTTCTCTCTCCAGGTGGCGGTAAAGATTATAGACAAAACCCAGCTGAATCCCACAAGTCTACAGAAGGTGAGTTGGTGTTTGGCCACATGGTAACATTAATGTCTTGGTTATAGCGCTTTCCATTAGTCATTCCTGAGTTGTTGGCACTATTGATTCTGTGGTCTTTGAACTCAGGATGTGCTGTTTTACATAATGTAATCAGATGAAGTCAGGAGAGACCACAAGCCTTGTTTAATCCAGCCCCCTCCCCTTGTACTTTTGTGTTGGTATGTGGTTAGGAGCCGCTAAAAATACCTCTGCCGGCCTGTTTGTCACTTACCCTTGTCTAGCAGTCATAACCAATTGCAATGAAGGATTTGGGACCGTTTTCTGATTACTGAATTCATATCCAGCTCTTTCTGCTGATTAAACCCACTCACACACACATGCATACAATTCTGTAGATTACACCATATGGAAAAATAAGCGTGTTGCTTTAGTATGAACATGCATCACTTACTGAGGTAGGTAGACAGGATTTCATTTCACTGATCATGACATAGCATGGCTTACCATAGCTTCTCTTTTAATTTTAATGTTTTGTAAAGATTGAACAATATGCTAAGCAACCACTGCGGATTGTAATAAAGGACCATTATAACCACCACACCTACATAAACGGCAGTTGATGTGTTGATGGGTCTCTTGGCTTCTATCATTGTAAACTGCCGGGGTGAGAGAATATTGCAGCTGCAAGCAGTCTTAATGGTAAACTAATAACGATTAGCTTCCCAAAATGTCTGCCATCCCAAATTAGTCTGAGTGGAGTGAACTCAATGAGTATTACTGGAGGAAATGAAGTCTGGGCTAATCAAACAGGGTGTAATTGTTAAAGGGCATTGTTAAAGTGAGACAAATGAAAATATGGTTCATGCAATTCATATTTCTTATAATTCTGTAAAACAAGACTATTGGGGGCTTTTCTAGCATGATTCTGCTTCCGACATTGTTCTCCAAGAGCAAATCTGTAATTGTCTTGTATCTTAATGGGATCTGACTGCAATTCTTCAGCCAATCAGTGCAAAGAAGACGCTGTGAGAATTTCAAGTTCCAGAGTTCAGTACTCAACTAATCTGACTGAGATACATTTCATTGTGCAAGCTCTTTTGTCTAACAGCCTATTGTGTTTTTTTTAATCTGCACACACAGTGGGGTAATGCACAGTTAGAGGCATGTATGTGTGTGGCATTAGGATACATAAACCAACTTCACCAATTTGGGTCTTGTCTAGGTCATGAGTGGTTACGCACCCAATAGGTCGGGTTGTCTGCTCTCTAGTGATGGGCAGGGCAGACGTATTATGTGAGACTGCAGACCAATCAGGATCTCTCTGATCAATTATTCAGTGAGCCTTTCAGATGTCTACTGCAGTAGACCTGAGCTGGTCAATATGTCGAGATCTTATGGCTTTTCATGGTGGATGAGCTATTATTATGCTATATAATAGCATGTATGAACGTTGATGTTAGTGTCTGCGTGTACTTACTTTATGTGCATTCATGTATTACATCTGGTTTGTGTATTTGTATCTGAGTGTAGACATGTTATCTCTGTATGGAGCTTATATATAGTTGTATATTTTAATGTTCTCTTCTCTGCACTATAGATTGCTGTAATGGTATACATTAGTGCCATCTGCAATGCAGAAGCTCATCTTATAATGCAGCAGTCGTCTCCTGGATGGAATCAATGATCTCATTGACTTAGAGTGTCCTATATGCTATCCTTGTGAAAGCTCTACTATGGATGCATTAAAGGGTCCATCCACCTTTTAATACAATTTCTGCTTTGTTACTCTTTTGTGACATTGGATTAATAATAATGGCCAAATAATATCTAGGAGGAATGAAGTGGTTCTCATTCCTGGTGTTTGGGGTTTGTAGTGCTGCGGGTTGGCCAGATAATTGCAGTTAATCGCAATGATTTTAATGTTGGATGGTGAGAATAAAAAAAGTATTTAAAATAAAAAAAACCCATCTAAACTGTACTGTATTGTACACATTTGTTGTTCAGTGACGTCAACATCTCTAGCTCAGTGTTTTTCCTTTGGCTGCTGGTTTTGTTCATGTCTAGAAGTCTAGACTGAATTTTACTGTTTCCCCAGGGTGTCATGGGCTGTTTTGTTTACTCTGTTCCAATTGTGACCTTCACCCTGGGAAAGTAGCAAGAAAGTTTAATAATAAATGGATGTAAAACATAAGGGGGGACATTACAAAGTCTTTTTACCCCCTTGACAAAGTAGTCATAGTAACACAGGTTCTTGGACAATAAATTGAAAATACCACAGTGTACATTTTCACGGTTAAAAATTCCATTCTGTGTATTGAGCAGGCTTTTTCTATGGGCGGATATAAACAATAGACGGTCATAATTATTGATTCAGTGACTTAGGCTTTTTATAAGGTGCATCTGAAAATCGGTTGTCTAAGATGACCTGGTCTCTTTCTCTTGCTCTGCTTTGGAGTTGATTAGACATTTTGTACTGAGGGTCAGGATAGGGTGCTCCCCAAAAAGTCCATTGTGTGGCAAAAAAAAGTGAAAGTGGAGGGCCTTCCTAGTACTAAGGGTAAGACCTTGAGAAGAATTGAACCATGTATACAATTCACCATACACTGTTATAGTACTGTTTTTATTTGTGATCCTGTTTGTTTGACAATGTGAGCAAGTGAGGTTTCAGGTGTTTGATCTGGCTGTATCACTCTTCCACTTACGGTTAACAGCTACTCTTTCATGTTAGCCCATCAGAATTCCACTGATCTCTCTCTTTTAATGGTCTCAGACGTGCCACGTTGTGGGTGCCCCATCTGGAACTGTAGGCACAGCCAGCGCTCTGGCAGATCCTATATAGCCACAAACACTTTGATGCATTCCTGTACCTGTGTACAGCCATTAATGCACTCATATACATATACAAACATCCTCTAACTAATCTCTGTGTAGGATTTAGAGTTGGGTTCACCTCGTGGAGACAAAGAGATCAATAAAACAATATTAAAATCTCTGTTTTTTTCACTTATTTTCTTGAGTTTATCTTTGTCAGTCTGGTGCTTCCCTCTGATTTTTTTTTATTTCACAAAGAAGTTAGCAGAGCCCAGCATGAGTCATGAGGCTAAAATGAAGCTCCGGTCTGTTCTTTTATGTCCCATTGGCGCTCTGTGCCCTGGTGTGACTTTGTGGTGGTTTCAGTGTAACAGGAAATGAGGTTAGATGAGCTTCCAAAGCGCATCCTTAGATCCGCCACAGGAAATCCATCACATGTCATCTGTGGTCAGGGTTGTTGACGTTGTCAGGGTTTTTAGGCATTTTAGCCCTAAAATAGACCTCTCCGTTAATCCCATCTTTCACTGAGCAAACACTGCTCTCATCCCACCATCCCATTGCTTTCTATCTCATTTTAATCTGTAAATAAGGGTTTTCATTGCTTCAACAATGACATCAACAACATATTATAGGTTATATAATTGACCAGTCAGACATGATAGATGTGCCGCTTCAGACAAAATTAAAACCTGTGCTGTTAAAACGCACGACACATTTGTATTTGGAAAAGGTAGAACCGTTGTGCAAAACAGGCCGCAAAGAGTAAATGAAGCGACAGAAACACTGGCAGCTTCTCCGGAAATGAAAATCTCTTTTCACCACGTGGCTCAGGTCCACTGTTCTAACCTTCAGTCTTAAAAATCTTATATCTGAGTGTCGAATTTAAAGACAACCAGAAAGCGTTTAGGACAATATACTCTGACTCTGTTTGTACACTACTGTATTTGTCATTTGCAAAAAGCCCACCATGGGGTCAAGCTCTTTTAATGGCTATTGTTTAAGTCTGTCTTGCGCCTGCCACTCTGCATTAGCCAATGAAATGCTGCCGAGCCCCTAGGCTACAGGAGCTTTGGTCTTGTTCAGATGAGTAGAATGTGATTGGACAGACGGCACTGTTGTCCGAGGTGAATCATGAAATAAAGCAAATGTCGAGGCTGCTTGCGTATACATGTTCATGGATGTATTTTTACAGTGCTGTCGAGGCTTTGATTAAGAGTTACATTTGTAAAAGATAAGTTATGCCTTAGTGTTGTGGATAATAAATATGAGGTGGCAGAGAGAGAGATAGAGATGGGGGTTATTTTCAGCACCTCAGGAGTCAAGGGCAGGACAGGACAGCTTGTCTGAATGTCACTGACACTTTCGATCCCTCTGTCTGTTTGTCTTTCTCTCTCCCTTCGAGAAACAGCAAGCAGTGGTTATTTACTGATATGCGGTTTTGAAGTACTATTTTTGCATATGAAAACATGTATGCACACATAAGAGGGATGAGGGCTTCCAGGCTACTCATCCTATCAATAATCTCCATGTTGAATGAGCAGCTGTGCTGCTGTGACTGAAATAGTCCAGCCAGTTCCTGTAAGTGCTGCCAGTCTGATATCTGCTGTTCTGCTCCTTCTGCATGGGGACTCGGCTGTAATTAAGGCTAGTTTGCTAGTTTGGGAGTCTGGGTGCCCCTGGGTGGCTGGAAGTAGGTCACTGGCGCAGACTACTGAGGTTCAACCACATTGGAAATGGGGGGGGGGGGACATTGCAATAGACATTTTGTTTTTTTCAGCAATGTTTGTGATCATTTTCTTCAATTACTATCTCAATTCATTATCTGAATCAACCATTTTCATTCATTTTAGTTTGAAAGGAGGTATTTTTTTGCTTCAAAGGAAGTTGGCCCAAATATTCAGTACACAGCCACCTTCTCCAATACTACCATAAAAACGGCTTTCTGCCACGCTGTGACTCCCCTGTGTGACTGTAGATATTATTAATATTAATACCAGACTAAATGTATATGTAATACTAATAATGTAATACTAATGTATTATCTTCTGACAGCCTCCATGGTGCCTACACCCCTATTGAACGTTTATTGACCGGTAGTTGCTGTCGTTTTCCACAGCCATTCTCAGATTTGTTCTAATTTTTGTTTCCAAGCGGATGCACGCGTGCTTCCCATGTGCTTTAGGGCAATGACGCAAGCGAGAGAGAGGGAGAGGGGAAGAGGCAGAGAGGGGAAGAGATGGGGATAAAACACTGATTCTTTTGTACATCACTCATTCAGAATAATAAAGAATCCTGTCTTGACAGGTGTGTCACATGTTAAACCACGTGAGTGGAAGGATGCATATCTCAAGCTGGGACTTATATGTTTATTCTTGCGTACTGCAAGCCATCTTCTGGTTATTGTGTCAGTGTGTTTCCACTCTAATTGACTTTGTTACCATGAGGGAACCTCTCAGGCACACATAGCAGCTGATGAATATGGAGCTAGGTTTGCCACACAGGAGAGACTTGCTATTCTGAGCCACTCAGGAATGGAAGATTTCTGTTGTCAACAACATGGTGCCATAACAAATTCAATCTAGAAAATCAGAATGCACGCACATTCCTTTAAAATGTCAGATTTAAAAATAGACAGATTACTTTAATAATCCCAAATGGAAATTGCAGCGTTGCAGCAGACAAATCACATGTAAGAACTGCAAAACAGTCAAATCAGTAGTTGTGCACAACTGCTCTCGGTTTCTTCAAACTATGACTACATTATTTTTTAACTATGATATTATTCTGTTTAAAACCCTAAACCAGATTTTACCCTTGAACCGGTTTACACATAACAGAAGTTATTTGCATTCATAGTACAGTTGTATTTATTTATTTAATATATTTCTAAATGTCCTCAAATCCCATGCAAAGACCAAAACTAACAATGTGTTAATTCACCTCATACACTTTATAACTTACCTACCCTATATGTGGCACATTAGTTTCTAATGAAGATTTAACACTTTAAAACATGTTAAAAAAAGAAGAAAAAAAACTAAACCAGCTGGGTACTGTAGATTGTAGCTAACATTACTTAAACAAGAGTAAATTGTGCAATCTTTGTGACAGTTCATAGCTGCTGATTAATACACATTTGGTGCTATAGTGAAACTATCAGTAGCAGGACAGTACCGTATGTGGGATTGATTCAAAACAAAACTGAACTGTCCACGTTCATTGGAATGAAGGCAGACGTGGCTCACTGATGTGTTATGTCGGACAATACTTCTTAATTACAAAAATATAGTATTTGGTTTTCTTATTCTTGTCTTTTTCTGGGATATTTTGACAACGGGAAAAATAAAGAAACCTTATTCTTTTAGCCCTCTGCAGCAGCTCGCTGTACGCCTGTGTGTGTGCCAATGAGATAAGAGGTGTCAGAAAAATAGAGGCAGGAGAGCAAGTAGAGACAGAGAACAGGGCAAATAATTAAAGTGAGAGAGAGTACCTGTATGTTGTTGAACCAGACTGTAGCTTAGAGGTCCCAAGGAGTCGGGCCTGCTCAAACTGATATAATGGTTGTGTTTGATGCCCTAGAAACATGGACTATCCCAGCACTTATGTAAGACCTAAAAGGCCATTAAAACTCTGTACACACACACACACACACACACACACACACACACACACACACATTAATTTGACATGTTTGATAATGACTTGTAGAGTTAGGGCTCCTGCACAAATCTCTGTGTGGCAAAAGCGTGTCAGCTGCGTGGCATGTCCATTTTTATTTCCAGGCAAAATAGGATACGAAAAGATGTTTATATTTCATTTTGACACAAATGCATTTAATAAATGAGATTTTCTGTTAAACTCCTTTTTTAAATTGCATTTTAATTGGATTCTGATAAAACATCAACATGGACTTTAATATCTCAGGAAAGGGAATTGAAATATAAAAATATACAGTATATATCAAAATGTGTGTACAAAAATACAAAAATATTTACAAAATAAAGTTGAAGAACATGCTATTTCATTTCATCAATGGGAAACATACATGTGTACAGACACAGCAGCACCGTGTCAGAAACGTTTCTGGTGTGCAAAGACATAGAAAATGCCACGCCACGCTCACATCAAGCAGGCAGTTTGCAGGAGCCCTAAGTTTCTCTTTCTAAAAGAGGACAGGAGATGGAAGCAGCATCGCTCAGAGTCTTTTTGCTTTGTCAAAGTGGTCAGCAAATGGCAAAATCTGTGTTCTGTCTCAGGTAGCAATATATGCTGAATCCCAGTCAAGTGAGTGTTGAAATAACACTCAAAGCCTTAGCATGCCTTCGAATCAACAGAATGTAAATGATTCAACAGCACCTCTAAGTGGCTACAGGAGCTTGTCTGATATAAACAGCCACGCCAAGAGTGAGTAAACACCACTTTAAAGGATTTTAACGGAATTCTGTCCTTTCTGACTCCACCCTCCGCTGTTATACATGGTGCTTGGAGAAAATAGACTGGGCAATGTGTGATTTTCTTTTTCTTTTCTTTTTTTCTCATAAAGGCTGGATAGAAACAGGACACAATAATTAATATGACTTTGCTACTCCTCTTTGCATGTTCATACTAAGATGATTACTATTAGGCAGCCAATGCCTAACTGTCTGTAAGCCTGTGTACTGCTGCTCTGCAGTGACTGGCTGCTGACTGGGTGTTTGGAAGGCCAACTGGCCTGATGGCTGGACTGCAGTGTCAGTGGAGTTGTAATTCTGCTCCTTATCTGTGTAGGGCAGGGTTTAGTGCAATGTTGTCACTGCATCAGTCCTATTGCTGTCATGTTCCTGCAGAGCGGGATCCAGTGTGGCTTAAATGTGGCTCAGTTCCCTTTGCTCAGATCCCTAATGAGTGCTTGATAACATTTTCTAATAGTGCTTTCCCAGCAGAGACAGAGCTAACACTCAGGTTCACTGCATGTAATGTAATTTGTTATGTTTTCTGACAAATGTCCCTCTATGTCTCAACAGCTCTTCAGGGAAGTCCGAATAATGAAGTTACTGAATCATCCAAATATAGGTAAGTTCAACCAGGGGCCTGCAGCAACTTGATGAAATCTTAGCAATACTATTCCCATTTCATTTGGATCATTTGGTTTTGGAAATTAAACCAACACCCAACACAAAGCTAAACCAGTATGACTTTCATCAAAGAAATTATTATTATTATTAATTTAAAAACAAAACACAACAGGTGATGCAATTTATTTCCTTGCTGCTGCTTTTTTGTGCAGTAGATGAATTTGATTTATTTATGTATTTTTGAGTGGAAACCTCTGTTTTCCTGTTCTTAGATTTTTGTTTTCAAAATAAGAGCATTAACAATAAAACTTTCCTCCTCAACAAAGTAAAATACCAAAAACTGAGGTATGACCCAATAGTTTGAAGATCTTAACAGTAGCATCAGCTTCATGAAAATGTGTAACTTCTTTATATTTTTAGAACATGTGACATATTGGAAGATTTTATTCAGACTCCGACATCCATTTTAATGCAAGTAGGAAACTCTTAACAGACCGGTAAACTCAGCTAACACCAATATTGAACCTCAATTGGTAAAAACTTTTTTTTTTATAAATATCTCATTTCTTTTATCTCCACCTCCTCTTTCCTTTTCCCAATTTCTGCCACAGTGAAATTGTTTGAGGTGATTGAGACGGAGAAGACACTTTATTTGGTGATGGAGTACGCCAGTGGGGGTGAGTGAAGCGTTAATTCCTACCACTAAATGTGTGACATCTGGTTGATTTTGTGAGTGTATTCCTGCTTGTTATTTCCACAATATCGGTTGTAGAGTAATTTAATAAGCTCTCATACAGACAAAAACACTCAGTACTGTATATCATGAGGTAATGTAATTTGAAGCTGCATCTAATGTAATATTCATATAGTCTCTCAAGATTTCTCAACTATTTAAGTGCAAACCATGCCATTTGAATGCTTTTTTCTAAAAAGAACTTTACAACCTGAGTGGCTACTTGATTATGATCACCCTAGTTGTGATAATGGTAATATAAAATGAGAATATATTGATTGATAATTATAAATTTCCTTTCTTTACTTCAGGAGAAGTATTTGACTATCTAGTGGCTCATGGCAGAATGAAGGAGAAGGAGGCCAGGGCCAAGTTCAGACAAGTGAGTCATCAGTATCGCATTGCTCGCACTTATGTCGTCATACCATTTACTGTTTTCTGAGGGAAGACTGCATGCACCAAGATCAAGCTTCGTCACTGACTGCAGAGGAAAGATGAAGTGTAGATAGCTTGGCCTGAGAGAAGAGGGGGGGTTTGAGAACTTCCTTATACATGCTGCTCTGACACCTAGTGGTGCTACAAGAGCAAAAATGCATCTACAGCAGTTTATGTAGCCTATTTCATGCTTAAATGTACCAGTTCTTTCAAATCCCTGGCGCTCATATTTAAAATCCCTCATTGATGGTCAGAGGAACTGTGTGTGACACAGTGTGGACAGCTTGCATGTATTTGTGTGTGTCCCAGTACAGATAAATCAACACTCAAAAAGGTAAAAGTGTTTGTGCATGTGGCTGGGAGCAGACAGGTTGGCAGCACTGTGTGTGTTTTCTATTTGATCAATGCTTTCCAAGCAAATGGTGGTGAAATTATAACTGTCAACTGTCATAGAAACTGCAGATAAAGATTACAATAGCCTCAAACATTTCATGTTTTAGAAGCAGAAACATATGTCATTCCCCCACGTCTTCATGTAAACCAAGTTCACTTTTATTAGCCTTTAACGATCTTGAGGATGCTGGCAGAAGTTTGCTAAATTTAATGGTATTGCCATTAGCATTATGCAAGGTAAATGTTAGCTGCTAGAGCTTTTGCACATTGAGGACATAATCATCTAAATTCTCCTGCTATATTGACAGTGTATCTGACTAATTAATGGACTTCAGTTTAGACTAAGGAGTTTCCTTGATGATGATTACCTATATTGCTTTTCTTAAATGATGCCCATGATTAACTATTTATTTGGATGCTGAAACAGGGCTAACTGCTAACATGAAGCTAGTGTGAAGACTTGCTAACATGTAAGCGCTCTTGTTAGTTTATTGCCCCACAGTTTAAGATAAAACCATATAGAGTTGTAACCTTGCACAACAATTAATGCTTTTATTCATATTTGGGGTTTGTGCTGTAGATCTGTTGTTGTGATGAAAACGAATAAACAATAATTTTGATAATTGCTTAATCGTTATTTTTCAAGCTAAACTGCAAAATGTTTTCTGGTTTTGTCTTCTCAAATTAGATGTTTTACGTTTGGATTTTGGACATTTGGTCGGACAAAACAAGTAAATTGAAGATATTGCGTGAGCTCTGAGAAATTGTCAATGGCCCTTTTCGACCTTTCATAGACTTAACAATTATTAAATAATCAACAGCTAATGAAAATAATTGTTAAATGCCGCTCTTTTGTGTCCATCTTATTGTCTTTTATACTTTTTTTACATCTCTTTCACTTTTATGTTCTATCTTTGTGCAAATGACTATGCAACTACTGTTTTGAAAGGTCCTATACAAAGAGTTTTCTTTCCTAATATTTAATTCACCTGTGGTGTCCTACGACTTGTGTCTATGTTTGGATTTCAGATTGTGTCGGCAGTGCAGTATTGTCATCAGAGGAGGATAGTACACAGGGATCTAAAGGTGAGGGTCTAAACTCTTAATCTCACTGGTATCGGATTTCTTATTTGAGTAGTATTCATATCTGGAATGTATATCTTGGAATAAGCCTCTACAATGAACCATGTTCTGTCAGTGCTAATACATTAACAATTTTTCTCATCTCTCCCCAACTCAGGCAGAGAACCTGTTGTTAGACGCAGATATGAACATCAAGATAGCCGACTTTGGCTTCAGTAATGAGTTCACTGTGGGCAGCAAGCTGGACACTTTCTGCGGCTCCCCGCCGTACGCTGCTCCAGAACTCTTCCAGGGAAAGAAGTACGATGGACCAGAAGTGGATGTCTGGAGCCTGGGGGTCATCCTCTACACACTGGTCAGCGGATCACTGCCATTTGACGGACAGAATCTAAAGGTGTGCATTTAGTTCTGGTTCTAGGATGTATATAAGTGGTTACGTTTATGTAAACAGTAGAATGTATTGCTTTACAAAGGTCATACACAGTTATTTACATAAAAACTGATTAACTATATAGTCTATATCCTTGACATTCCGCTTCCGGGATTGCCCGGAAATTCCACCGGATTTCACTCATTTATGCCGGATATTCGTTGCCTTGGTTGGCATTTTAAACTCCGCTCGATGTATGTGGACTATGGTCAACCTTTTCTCAGATCTCTACAGGGAAAATCCAGACAGCTAGCTAGACTATCTGTCCAATCTGAGTTTTTGGTTGCAAAACTAAAACAACTTTTGTATGTACACATGTTCCACCAAAACAAGTTCCTTCACAGGGCTATTTTGCAAAGGCGCCGTTGCTTTTTACGTTGCTTAGCGCAGCCCAAAGTCATTGTGATTGGTTTGAAGAAATGCCAATAAACCAGAGAATGTTTTTCTCCCATCCCTGAATATTGTGGGGACCCTCCTCCAAAGCGCCTTGGTACAGGAAGGTCTGGCAAAGCCATACGTGATTAAAGCAGTTAACACGTCACTGCTTTTCACCTCTGAAAAACACAAATTGATAAAGGGCTCAAATTAAGTGATTGTCCAGTCAAATTTTCCAAAGGTATGGTCACATTACACTTCCAGCTTGGAAATAATTGCTCTGTCTTTCATTCACTTCTAACGAAGCCTGTGTGACGGACAAATTCAAGTTTCACCTTTAATTAACTTGGACTATGTGGATGTACTTGGTCTGACAGTAGATACGTTGATGCAATGTGTTTGGAAATGGGAAGTTATTTTTATAGTTTCATCACCATGTTCAGTACATTACATTACCAGACAACAAACTGTAGCATTGCTCTTATATTCAGTTTGTGTATCACTGTGATATTTATTTATTACCCACATCCGAGACCCTTTTTCTAGTTGCAAAACAAAAAACTCATGTCATTGTATCTTAACATTGTCTGAAACCTTTCCAACAGACAATCTCACAATCACGACCATGTACGCAGCCATGGGCCTGGTGTGCAGAAGTGTGACTGTGTGTTTGAATTTCACACAATAATTGCGGGTGAACAACAGGGTGACCAGGTGTCCCGCTTTATGTGGAACTGGCCCACATACTGTATTGAAATGATGCCCTGCATTTTGATTGGTTTTAGTTTTCAAACGTCAAACCTGACAAACCTACTCTTTGTCCCACATTTGGGAGTGATGCAAGGGCAACAAAACAAATGCCTTTGACAGAAGACTGTAAGAAAGTATGCAGCGTTTCCGCCCATCTCTGTGATGGCAGGCGTTTTACCCCACTTTCAAGTATGGTTGTTCAGAAAAGGTATAGACACTTATTTTATTATATATATTATATTCAGATGAAACATTATACAACCTAGTTCATTTGAAACACACTGACACCTTTAATATGTCCTCCAAAAGGGGAAAACAATTGAAAGTCCCAATAGTAAAAGTAATAATAAATGCTCCTCTGAGACACTTTCATTACTCAAAATATATGAAGAATTCTGTTTCAGTCTGAATCTGCATAGACAGCAAAAGCCAAAGTAAATGACAAGTGCAAAATGAAGTGCTACAGCTTGTTATCTTCTTATATGTCCAAGCGTCTTATGAGTCGGTTATGAGCTACTCTCATGAGTTAGGATGTTCACATGCAAAAAAACAATTGGGTTACTTTAATAACCAAATTAAGAGTGGAATTTCCTCTCTCTGTCTATCGTTTGGAGTAAGACATTGAAGAAATTCATCCGCCCTGCTTTAATTATGCAGCAGTTTTGGAATATTCTTCGACGCTGCAGTAAATCCAGCAGGTCAAGAAAAACTGCACTGGGCTATGTTATTGTTGCCTTTTTAAAGCTGCGGTAATCAATATTTTTTATATTAACAACTGATCATTCAACCATGTTTAATGTGAGCTTGTGATGGTAAACTAACAGAGAGCATTTTAAGTGCTTTTCAGCTCTAGGTTTTAGTTTTACAGCCCACCGCGTTTTGTTTTCAGCCCCGGCAGGCTTTCTTTTGAGTAAAAAAAGCAACTAACTATTAAATATGTAATTAGCAGCATATCTGCTGGATGAGTGTATACTTTAGGCAACTGTTTGCTAACGCTGTAAAAACTGTTAACTTTGATAATGTTGTATTGCTTGGTCCCCTGTCTGATGCTCTTTTGTTGCTAGTTGTTGTTAATAATTTCTTATTTCTTACATTATGTCTGTCTGTCTGGGGCTTGGTGTGTAGGAGCTGAGGGAGAGGGTCCTGCGGGGAAAGTACCGTATTCCTTTCTACATGTCCACAGACTGTGAAAACCTGCTAAAGAAACTACTTGTGCTTAACCCTGTCAAACGAGGAAGTTTGGAGGTATTACCAGCGTTTGCATCGTTGCATCTTCACAGATATTTGCTCTCCATTCAGAAATGTTTTGCACAGCAGCCCAAACAGACAATCCTAATTATTCCTAATTGCTGCTGTTGTTAATTATAAACCAGCAGAACACTTCACTTTACGGTCTGTGAGATGGAAATTTGGAAACATTCATCTAAGATCAAAGAGTGGTCTTGCTTAATTATTTGATTAAAGCAAGCAGAAATAATAAAGCTAATTGGAATTTGTTTGAATAAAACTTGATTAATTAAATAGAATCCTTATGCTCTGCACTTTCACTGCATTTGCGATATCAAGAATTGTTGTAGCTTGTTTCCCCTTTGAAAACAATACACATTTGTCAGTTCAGTTCAAACTCAGGCTGTCCAGAGTCAATACCACCCCTGCATTTAAAACCAGACTGAAGTTCAATAGTAGAGATTTCTCCACTAATAATAACAATTGATCACGGTGTTGTTCAGCCCGGGCTGATTTCATAAAGAAGTCATTAGTTTCTCATCTGTCTGTTGGGCCATTTGCCTTGCACATAACTGTCATGTTGTATTATTAAAAGACATGAGTCAAGATTTATTATCTGAAATTGCGTTGATTCTAATCGCACTGTACATACATAAACTGTAATTGTCCCTTTTTTTTGTC
The DNA here is from genome assembly GCF_008692095.1 of Etheostoma spectabile. Lineage (NCBI taxonomy): Eukaryota > Metazoa > Chordata > Actinopteri > Perciformes > Percidae > Etheostoma > Etheostoma spectabile. Next base: position 12,000,596 of record NC_045749.1, on the reverse strand, counting down.
AGCAAATCATGAAAGACCACTGGATGAATGTGGGTCATGAGGAGGAGGAGCTAAAACCTTACATCGAGCCAGAGGCAGACTTCAGTGATTCATCCAGAATAGGTGTGTGTGGGTGTGTATGCGTATGCGTGTGCGTGTGCAAGTGTGTGTGTGTGCGCGTGTGCGCAAGACTATATGTCATGGCCAGTAAGTATATTGATTGTGATTCACATTGACTTCTATCTGCCATCAGAGCTCATGGTGACAATGGGCTTTCCTAAAGATGAGATCACAGAGTCTCTACAGAGCCAGAAGTACGATGATGTCATGGCAACTTACCTGCTGCTCGGCAGAAAAGCTCCAGAGGTCAGTTTGTTTGACCTACATCATGTAGACATTATCACCAGTAGTTAATGCAAGTGGCCATATCCCTCATCCTGTGTTATTTTTCAGTTTGAGGGGAGCGAACCTTTGACCAACAGCATCCTGGGTCAGCGACAGCGACCGACCAGTGACATCAACAACAGCTCCAGCATTTCTCCTGCCCATCCCAAGGTCACACGCAGCATCTCGGGCAATCAGAAGCAGCGCCGCTACAGTGATCATGGTGGGGATGATGATGGTGGTGGTGGTGGTGGTGGTGTCGTAGAAAAGCCAAGTAAAGTAACCTCATCCTTCCCAGCTCTGAGAGTGCGGCTGGCTGCATGCTGTGTAGGGGGAAGCTGCTCTCAGTCACTGACGGTTGGCCACAGATCAGATACCGGTATCCACCCTGTTTACCAGCTTCACTTCTAAATAGCTGAATAAAGCTGATAAAGCTTGAAAGTTTTTTTTTTTTGGGAACAATAAATAAAGCATATTTCAACTTTTTTATTTTATAAAAGGAAAATATCTACATCAGTCCTGGACTAATTTGTTGGTTTGCCCAATGTTTGTTTTCATAATCAGTCAATTCAAATGAACAAATCAGTGACTCAACCTCTACACTGCACTGGTTGTGTAGCAGCTTCCTCCTCTGTCATGTGGGGCAATTGTGTCTGGCGCCTTCTGCTGGCTGGCTGCCTTCCTGCAGCTCCCTGAGGAACATCGCCTCAAAGCATGAGGGGCAAACAGCTTTTTACCTGCTCACCTTGACTTCTATAGCTGTACGGATTCTTAAACAATGTGTTGGTGCAGTGTTATTTTTAATAGATGGGGTGATGTGAAAATCCTGGCTTTGAGTGGCTTTGCTTGACGCTATTGTAACAAAGACACTGTCCTTGTTTGCTTGTTCTTTTTCGTCTGAAGATTCCTGATATTGGAGCTGTAATAGTGACATGTTCGTTGGAAAATTTGATAAGAATGCTATCATATCCGTGTCTCTCCTAGTTGGTCCGTCTGTGCCCCCCGCGGTATCGTACACGAAGCGTGGCCAGGCCCTTAGTGTGGAAAGTGATCACAGGGAGGAGTGGGACGGTGCGCGCCGGCTGGAGCTCAACACTTCTAAAGGAGATGTTCCCGCTTCACCACTGGGGGTGCAGGAGAGAAAGAAAGCTACAAGTGCAGTGGGGGTGAGGAAGTGGCGGACACTCACACATTACCTGAGGACATTTATATTTGTTTTACATTTTTGTGCCTCATCATTGTTCCATTTTCACTCCTTAGGTGACCAGGCCCCGCTAATACTCAGTCTAACATGCTTTATCGTGTTTTTTCTCTTTCCATGAACAGACCAATGGATCAATGACTCGCAGGAACACATACGTGTGTGAACGATCCTCTACTGACCGCTATTCAGCTATTCCCAATGGCAAAGACAGCAGGTAAACACATTCACAGTTAACTGCAGGGTGAGCTCTAGCTCTCCATGTTCTCATTGTTTTTCATTATTGTCCAAGTCATTGTTCTGTCAAATTTTCCAATTGTACAAATGACTAAGTTTTGTTTAAATATCTTTATCCTTGGTCCCCAGTTTAACCGAGGTGTCAGGGAGCACCTCATCGACTGCAATGAGCTCTACGCGACCTCGTCACACTAAGTCCATGTCATCGTCAGGGCATCCTTCAAAGAGCACACTGCCCCCCATCGACGACAACACAGAGCTGAAAGCCAGGTGAGCATCCTGATGATCACCAATAACTGTGGCCATCACAGCTGTATTTTCGATGTAAAAGTCTATCTGTGGCAAAGATAGTGACGCTGATATATTATGAATCTGAACTACTTCTAAATTACAGTATGTCTAGCGAGCATGCTGATACAGAATCTTTTGCCACATGTAGTGATTTCTGCTATAATGTTTATGTTGCAGCTCCTCTCCTCGGGGTCCCTCCACCTCTCCATCTGCACACAGTATTAGCACCCCAGAAAAGAACCGTTTCCCCCGTGGTACCACCAGTCGCAGCACCTTTCACGGTGCTCAGCTCAGAGACCGGCGCAGTGCCACCTACAACGGCCCCCCAGCTTCGCCTACATTGTCCCATGACACAGGGGCTCTCGCTCAGCAACGCAGGGGCACCTCCACTGGGATCATCAGCAAGATCACCTCCAAGTTTGTCCGCAGGTCAGTGAAGACAAACGGCTGCACACTAGGTTGTACTTCTTGTACCTAACAGTTAAGGTATTCTCATTCCCCTTTGACTACTTTATACTGGCATTTATGAGTGCTTCAGTTTTGAAGGAATTGTTCTTTTGCTACTTAGTCATACAAAGTCATAGATGTTGTTTAATGTATCTTTATGCTGTCTGAAGGTATGACTGATCTTTGCGTAATTACTAATCACACTAAATGTCAGATGGATCAAGTATTAGCTCAGCTCAGATTAAGGAAATTTCAATTTAGACTGGTCCAACTACACACTGAAAGTGTTGTAATTATTTTTGAAACTATATGTCATGTGCTTACATGGTTAAAAGCTTTCTCTTTACAATATGAATCTTAATATACTTAGTATCTTATTCCTAATATTGGCACTGCAACATTTTGAACAAAATAGTTCCATAAAAACAAACTAAAGAGATTTAAGAAGTGCATGTGTTTAAATTACTTTATGTAAACTTTTTCAGCAGTGAAAACAAAGAAAGCATCACACGCTCTCTGCCTCTTCAGCACTCTCTGATCTCCTCCTCAGTCCTTAGTGCTTATTATACATCCAAACTGTTACCCTTTGCTGTCAATATGACAAGCAAAGGATAAGACCACATCATGCATACAGCAGTTAGCTCCTTGTGTCACCTTCACGCTGGCCCATCTGGTAGAGGCTCACAGCTTTCTCTCCTTTTCTCCCCGCATAGAGCTATGTCTTTCAGGTCCACCCGGAGGTAGGAGAACACAACGCTTGCTGCACCTGTCCCCTCTGTCCAACAAAAAAACTGTTCCCACTATGTCCTTGGCCCGTGTTTCCTCAACCCCTTACGTATTTGCCCACTACACCACATCCTTGCCTACTGACACCCTTGTTATGCCGTGTATTTCCCTTCCGTGTTTCCACTGCTTCAAGAACATACCTAACAGCTCACCAGCTTTTCCTGTACTAAGTTAAGCCACAATATCGGCTTCTCAAATCACTGGCTTTCCTCTCCTTACTCTCCCCCGTCTTCATGCTGAGCTTAATAGAAAAGATCAGGCATATCATGGAGGCCAAATCAAAGATTTAGAACCACTTCCACTCCTTACAGATCAGTGGGGATTCAGGAAAGTTAGCGTACAGTAGACAGTAGGGCTGCACGATTATGGCCAAAATGATAATCACGATTATTTTGATCAAAATTTTGATCGCGATTATTCTCACGATTTCTGATTTTAACCAAAACAAATTTTATTGTCACATAGGCTATTTATAACTGCGAGAGGGACACAGAGAGACGGCTGATCATTATGAACGGGTCCAGCACGGGTTGAACGGTGGATACACACGTCGTGTGTATGAAACGTCTGTATCTTCACTGCGCTGCATTTTTTATTAACTATGATATTCTGGCCATGGGTCACATCTCTGGCCCAGGTCAAGGTTCCGGTCTCGGTACAGCAGCTGCGTCTCACACGCTGTTACTCTACCAACTGAAGTTAGTTGCATTCAACAACTTCTTCTGTGTTCTTTGCCGTGGCGGCCGCGATAGCAGAGTTACCCGCGGAAACACTGGTACAAATACTGGTTTGCCCCTCATACTTAACAATATCCAGCTGTGTTAATAAAAAATTAAAACTGTAGACAAATGTCAGAAGTGTGGACCGGCGGCCGCTGTGGGGCGGGCGCGGAGAGCAGAGGAGAGAGAGTAGGACGAGAGAGCGTAGAAAGATCCAACACAGGCACGGCTTACAGACGAAATGGTCATGTAACGCAAAATGAAACCATATCCATAACACAACTGCACGGATGCGAGGACATTAGCACCGTGTGCCTAGAGGACTAACAGCTAACAGACGCTATAGCACCGACTAGCACTGGTCACCGCTGTTGTCTGAAAAACAACAGACGGGACAAAGTGTTGCGTTTACAGGTAAACTGGTAAACCTTGAGACTGACGTATTACAGACTGCTATCTGTTGAGTTGTCCTCCCGTTACTCTGTCCTCTGTGACTGTTTCCATCTAGAAACTAAGCTGCGCAATGCAGGGAACTACTCTGACTGGTTCATGAGCAGACGGCTTTACGGAGCGGGAGATTGGCTTTGCAAAAAACCCGGAGCGTTCTATGAAATGACGCTTTATAATAAATAATCGCTCGATCACGCAAAGTTAATCGTGGGAAGTCCAAATCGTGATTGCGATT
>NC_045749.1:11994232-11995857 GCF_008692095.1 Etheostoma spectabile | reverse complement strand
ATTCGATTAATTGTGCAGCCCTAGTAGACAGGATGATGCATTTAATTATTTTGAAGGGGCTACAATAGTAAGTGCATCAAAAAGTCACAGTCACCTCATTGTGTGCTGAACCTTGATACTGGGGAGTGTGGATTCTTTCCTGGCATGATGCCTGAAAACCCCTCTCTGTGTCCAGTGATGATGGGGCTGGTGTTGGTAGTGGGTGGGGGAACCCATGTTGACATAAGCGTGTGGGAGTAATACTGTATTCCTGGTTTATTTCAGGGTGCCTAGTGAGGGAGAGGCCAGCACCAGGACAGAAACACCAAGGTGAGAATTTGATCAATACATAGATTTCATAGAAAGCCTGTAACCAACCTCTGCCATCATTTAACGTCTCACTCCATATCTCTTTCTGCTCTTTCTCTCTTCTTTCGGTCTTCTTCTGTTGTCGTAGAAGTGCATCAGGCGATACCAAGGAGGACTGCGGTCGGGACTCCAAGCCTCGCTCGCTTCGTTTTACCTGGAGCATGAAGACCACCTCCTCCATGGAGCCCGCCGAGATGATGAGGGAAATCCGAAAGGTTTTGGACGCCAACAGCTGCGATTACGAGCAGCGTGAACGCTTCCTGCTTTTCTGTGTCCACGGCGACGCTCGCCAGGACAACCTTGTCCAATGGGAGATGGAGGTGTGCAAGCTGCCCCGCCTTTCACTCAACGGCGTGCGCTTCAAGAGGATATCGGGCACGTCCATCGCCTTTAAGAATATCGCCTGCAAAATTGCCAATGAGCTCAAACTGTGACAGCAGATGGAGTCCCAGTCAGTCTTCGGTGAGCTCTGGTTCTCATATCATCACTGGATTAGTGTTGACTTACAGGACAAAATTCAGCACTGAAGGTCCTCACCTCGTAGAATCAGGGTGGACTCGGCTGGTAATGTGCAATACTGGCCATGAATGTACTGTACAGGGTAGTGGATCAGAGAGATAACGCAAGGTTTAACCTCTGTGACAGAGAGATAGCAAAAACAGCTAACCACCCCCTTTTTTTCTTCCGTCCGGCCCTCTGTCTCTCTCATCCGCCCGCTGCTCCTCATCATAGCACACATTCATGAAACATATGCAGTATGCAACTGAAGATGACCATCCTGCAATAATGTTTTCAATCTCTTTTTCTAAACGCCTACTACAAGATCTACTCTCCTCGCTGAATAACCATTAAAATTACTGAAAGCTAAAAAAAAGCCGCTTTTCCACCTGTGTTAAGTCAGTATATAGATCAGGCTGGAGCCCATACTAAAACTATGTAAAAAGAGAATTGTACTGTATGCATAACATCTGCAGGTACTGTATTGTATATTGATTTTGTGTTCTGTACAGAATTTTATTGTCAATACTGTCTTTTTTTCATGGGTTTTCCGTTCTTTCCTAATATAATTGATGTCTCTTACAGCATTATCCTGTTTTTTTTTGTTTTTTTTAAGAGCCACCGTATGAAAATAGTGTTTTTACTTTTATTTAAAGAGCACTAAATTATTTTGTGGAGTATTAAGGGATGTGCTCCCTTGCCTTTTACATTGTATTTTATTTGCCTATGGAAAAAAAACACTAAGTTGCACCACATAGACTTGAGTAGTAACTTCAGTT
>NC_045749.1:11990657-11994219 GCF_008692095.1 Etheostoma spectabile | reverse complement strand
AACGTGTTCACTTTATTTTCTCTCAGCAGTAGGTAGGTGATTTGGAGATCCTGCTGCAATTGCACAAGTTTTCCAGGATGATGTGTATGAACATGAGAGTATGCACCTGTATTTCTTTCATGTTAGTTTGGTAGTCCTCGATGACAAAATAAGCAGGGTTAAATTGGTTTACTTTAGAAAGAGAAGAATAGAATGTCTTTGTCCTAAGGATGGACGATGCATGAAAAGTCAAAAACAATCACCATGAAAGAGGCAGTCTGTCTTGTGCAGCCTTTCTAAAGAGCCTGATTTAGTCCTGTGAGTGTGTGATTGTGCAGGTACTCGTGTATCTCCTTGCTTGTGTTTTTTTTTTTCTCAATTCAGCTGATTTTATTGTATTTATTCCATTACATTGTAATGTGCTGCTTTGTAGAATTGAGGCGTGCACTTTGTTGGAGAAAATAAAAAGGATTTTATTTGTTTGTATTTATTTTATTTTATTTCTCAGATCTGAATCCATAGTTACACATCTAACTTAAAGATGACAATTTCCCTCAAGCAAGGAAGTAGATGTGTTAGTGTGAGTTGTTTTGCTTTGAGGACTGGGTGTTGGCATTCACTCTGAAGCAATGTCAACAATGCTACACAGTGCCAACAGGGAGCTTAGATGAGATGTAACAGTTAATGTAAACTTTTTAAAATCTAAATAGCATATTAGTAAATAACTTAATCCTAATTATGACACAATTGATGTGTTTTGCATACATGTTAGTTAAAGGTAAACCATTATGAACAATATCCTCAGTTTTTCATTTCAGGTCCTTTTAAGTGTGAAAATAGTTCTTGTGTGTGCCCAAATTGTTTTCCATACTTCATATGAAAAACTATCAACAATAAAAATGTAAATTGCAAGGATTCACAGGTAGATTCTCACACAACATTTCTGTGGATATTTTCCAAATTATAAACATAATAACAATATAATAACAATATTTTAAATCATTCTCTCTAACAATACGTATCTAATCAGTGTGGTCCTTTTTAAACTTACAAAAGCTTAATTTACAAATATTTTAGCGTACAAGTGAAAAGACAGAAAAATGTAAACATTTTGTTTTGGCAAATTTGTTCAGTTAAACTTGTTAATAGGTTAAAAAGTACTATTTAGTTATTACTTTCTGTAGATAAATATATGAGATTACAAATGTATAAACATTGCTGAGTCACATGAAAAGCTGAGCACAAAAAAGAACCTACTGGCAATCTTCAATGGATTAATGAGCTTGGGTGATGCATTCATCAGGACGGGACGGCCTGTGTAAGGCCCTGGTCATGCAATAATGTCCTGACAACATATTGGGTCTAATCCTAACTTGAGGTGCATGCATTGAACTCAACATGCATCTCAGCCAAGTAGCTTTGGTTGAGATACATGTACTGTAGATATCTTTACATGAATCATGCACTGATTTTAATGGGGGATAAAAAAGAGTAATGCCTGCCTTGCTCAAGTTAGGATCACCTAAGTGTTGTTGCAGTGTTGTCTGGATCTCTGCTGCAACAGCCATCCCTAAACACAGAAACCACTCAAACAACCACCCAACCAGTCAAGAAAACAGTCGCTCAGTTGCTCAGATCAATGACCAGGTGCTCATAAATCTGAGTTTTCCCTTTGAAACTGGAGGCAAGCAGGAACTGCCGGTTGTCTATGGAGACTGGAGAGAAGGCCCTTGGCGCCTGGATGTTCACCTCCTGGAAATGGACAAACTCACCCTTCTTGGTATCCCAGCGGTACACCTGGGTGAAAGAGTAATCGCTGCCCAGGATGGCGTACTGCCAGCTGGCCACAGAGAAAGGCTGGAACACCATGGAGCCACGAGAGGGCATGGTCTGCAATTCTCTAAAGAGGGCTCCATCCCAACGCATCACTTTGGAGTCACCGATGAAGCGCGTCAGACAGATGAAGAGGTCGGATTTGACCTGAAAATGCTTCACAGCGTAGACGTCCTCCATCTCTGGGATGTCGGTGCGTCTGTCAAACAGCTTGGTGCTTTTGTTCCACTGGTAGATGACTGGCCTCTGAGAGCTGCTGGACAGGATCAGGTGAGGTTTGGAGGAGATCTCCATGTACTCCGCATCTGTGTCCCGGTACCACGGGTGGAGCGATTGGTGAGAGTAGAAGCCATTGCCGTTCCACTTGTAGATGGTGGTGGAGCCGGCCTTGGAGCTGTCTGCTATGACGAAGAAGGATTCTCCATCGATGCGGAATGTCTCCACATCGTTTGGTTTGCGTATTTTGAGAATGTCAATGCCTTGGAGCTTAATGAATTTGTTGGCAGAGGTATCACGCTTATAGATGTGTGAGCCACCAAACAACTGAGCCACAATGACAAAGAGCTGGTTGTCAATGACCAGAGGTTTGCAAATCACTGTGGATGTGCCTGGTGAAGAGAAAGAAAGGAGAAAAACATTGCAGTTTCACTTTGTCTTAGATCTATGTCTCCATCTAGTGGCTCCTCCTCCAATCTCACCCCCTCCTTTCAGACTCACACAGCTCATTCACAACCACATGACAGTATATTTGAAATGACTTCTACTTACTGTCAATGTCATCAAAGTTTCTAAAGACCATCTCCACATGATCCCACTCTAGAAAGCTGCATTTCCCAATGAAGGGCTGGGCAAACACCACATACTGGTCGTTCCCAAAGGAAAATGCCTCCACAGATATGGATTCAAACTTCATGGACTGGTAGGAAGCAAACTCTGTGAAGGAAACAAAACTAGTCTTTAAATAACATTGAAAAGGTCAGGATTAATAAAGTGAAACTAAAAGTATTTCTTGTGCTCCACCTGTAGTGATGCAGTCGAAGGACTGCGGCGCCAGATCATTGATCTTCTTGTCCAGTTGTGAGGCCGGGCCTTTACAGTAAATCTGATCTACTGTAGCGTTGGTGTTGTATATCCACTCCACCAACCACTTCAGCTTACAGTCACAGGTGAACTGGTTCCCTCGAAGGTCTCTGAAGGGAGAAAAGCACCAAACTAACTTCCAACAGGAATGCCCTCAGCTTTTTAAATTGATTTTAGTTTCAAAAGCTGCACTTAAGTATGTCTGCTGGCTTTACTCTCTGGCCCTTACAGCTTCACTCTGTGCTCTCATTAATATCAAGAGGGACTATAAAGAAGCACTGAACATCTTCAGTGGGTGATAGATTGCACACTATCTCTTGCTTCCTCACTGCAGCATGTAATTTTATAGGCGTTAAAAGCACCACCCACACATTCTTCAAGCCTTGGCTGAAGTGGACTAATGATACAGAGTTCTATATATAGAAGAACTCCTAGTCCACAATAGCATACATTATAATTTTAGTTATGTAACATTATGTAATGTATCTCTTTGTTTCCAGATGATGCAGGATTGTAATTCATACTTACACTTTTGTCAAGGCCTCAAGACCTTTAAACAAATCTTTGGGCAGAGTCTCCAGATTATTGTAGGCCAGACTCCTGGAATAGAAGAAAAACAGATTAGAAATACTGCATATTGTCGTCATCGTCGTCGTTGACGTTGTTGTGC
>NC_045749.1:11972484-11990647 GCF_008692095.1 Etheostoma spectabile | reverse complement strand
CCCCCAGCACACACTATATAGAGCTGCCTCCCCAGCCATTTTAAGTCCCTCTCTGCAACAAAAAGGCCATTGCTGTGTTGAACAGGTTGTTGTACTTTATTTTCTTAGTTTTCTCAGAGCTTTGTCTTGAATATCACATCATATTGTGTCCGTGCTCAACAGATATCTTAGCTTAAGAGTGGCTAACTCTACTTTTTCATAGGTAATTTTAGTCGCTGTACATCAACTAAGAGTGGAGTGGAGCAGACAGATGCAACACGTTCTGCTGATACAAACAGAAACAGAAAGCTTCCTTCCATTCTTTCTTACAAAGAGACCATCAGTGAAAAGATTTTATATTTAAATCAAACAGAAATTGAATTATCATCCGATTGTAAGTACTCTTATTTTGTAATTCTTTTTCATGAGAAGCAAGAAATACAGTTCATACTTACAGATGCACTAGAGTTTTCAGCCCACGGAAAGCATGTGGTGAAATTGACTTGATTTGGTTGTTTTCGATGAACCTGAAAAAGGTGTTGAATAAATGCATGAGAAGGGAGAAAATCTTTTGGAAACCTTTCTAGTATAAATTTGAACCTTCTACTCACAGATACTCCAGATGAGGAAGACCAAGGAAAGCATCCTCATTTATAAATTCCAGGTTGTTGGCTGTGAAGAGGCTGTGCAGAGAGATCCATATTATTTCACTATTCCTGCTCACAAATTATGGTAACAACAAGCTGTTGTCCCACATTAGCAGCTGCTCTGAAAAAGATGGAACTCTGATAGAACACCCCCCCCCCCCCCCCCCCCTCTGTATCTATCACAGTAACCCAACTACATCAAAGACAAGGATCAATGTTCTATTAGGATTCCTGCAGTCTTACATTGTTTTGAAGGGCATTGTGACTCAGTCAATACTCCACCCCAGTAGACAGGAATGAAGGGGGATTCCCTCTTCAAAAGAAGGGATTCCCCTTCATCTCCTTTTGAAATCGTCTGATGCACAAATACATGCTAAGGCGAGACTTGGATCAATGCCCAGCAGAGAGGCTATTCTACCTTGACATAAAAAGGCATATAGGGAAATCATTTAGAAAGGTAATTTTCTCCAAAGCAGTTATTGGTTTGAGCTCCCCATTCAGATGGCTACAGCAAGACCCATTTCATTAGGCTGTAATGTGTAGTAGCATCATCATTGGGGAGATGTCTTCACATGTTAAACATGGCGTTGATCCCCTCACTGGGGACTGACAGCATGCAACAAAGACTGAAGAACAAAAAGCTCCAGAGATTTCTCACAGGAGATGCAGGGCAGGTATGTGGCTGAAGCTCTCTTTCGGGATTTCAGTGAATTCAGACTTGACGAATGATCTGTGGAGAGGGGAGAACATGCGACAGACAGACAGACAGACAGACAGACAGACAGACAGACAGACACACTGGTTAGCTTTAATGAATAGACTGTCTCATACAAACTGCTATTCCAATCTGTTCCTTGGATTGGGCTACTGTGCCGCAGCAGCACAGAAATACACGTCTTCTTCAGCAGATACAAATGTGTTCTGTAAATCTTTGTAATGGAAAGCACGGGTTAGGAATGCGTTATTCAAATAATAATACATTCGACTTACAGTGATATGACATCGGGTGGAAAGCTGCGAGGAATCAGTCCTGCGCTTTCGCACAACGCGTTATCTTTGGTACATGTACATGATGGGGGACAGCGAGGCGGTCTGGCTTTCTTGCTGTCCACTACAAGTAAAACAGACGCCACTACAAGTACGCAAAGCCAGGGCGATCTTTTTGGAATCTTGCGTGTATTTTCCATCCTTGCGAACCGGTGCGGGCACGACCTGCGAGTCGAACAGCCCTCCACATGAACCAGGGTCTCCGCTGTGGTTCCTTTTCCACTGCTGCGGCTGCCTGGAGGCCAAGCGACGCGCTGTCCACTTCTGTCCTGCACGCGTTGGAGGTGATTAAACCGTACGTCCACGGCGCTGTAATTACACTTCACCCCCAGACAAAAAATCAATATCCCCCGGTGACAAAGATCTACAAAAAAAACTCAGAAAAATACCAGCTGGCGCGGTGACAAACGTGGTGTGAGGGCAGGTGGAGATGCCAGCGGGAGCAGACGGAGCATCTTCTCCATCCAAAACCACGCCTATGGTTTCAGCAAACGCTACACTCTCCGTGTCGACCTCGCGGAGCCCAATAGGCTACGCAATGGAATGGTATAAATTTTCGTGAATCAGCTGGGGGAAAGGAAGCTCTGACATGAGCCAGCGGATTGCTGCCTTTGCGCAGACGCACACGGGTTTGCGGGGAGCGGGTGGGAAACCCGATTAAAATTAATTGTCATCTTCATGGAAATGGCTAGAGCGATAGTATTGCCTCACATTGCTTCATTGTATGCCATAGCTTGTATTATTATTATAATTGTGATTGTAACCTTGTGTTTTGCTCCAATTGTTCTCATATTTTTGTGTGCACATTTTAGGTTTATTTCCTGGTTTGCCCGTGGTTTCCATGGCGACTGCTGGATGCAAAATGTTGCTGCCCTGTGATGGAGGGGTGTGGGGAAGCCCTCCTGTCACTCTGACATCTGCTCTAGCTCAGTCAAATGAACCCCATCCCCCTCACAGACAAAGGACTAAGTCTTTTCTCACATCCTGCTTTTCTGGACCATTATTTCATTGCACAAAGCCAAATAAGAAAGCTCATTATTTCTAATGGTTTATTGCTATTAATAATTGCCTTTATTGCTATTATTGATTGCCTTTTTTATTGCACTGTTGTATGTGCCAAACATGACATGGGAGACCTATAAAGTCTTCTTATTCACCATCTAATATCGCAGATCTCTCCAGAGTAGATTAACATGTTTATTCACTGTGTCTGGCGGGGCTGCATGCGTCAGACCTTTCTGGGAAGAAGCATGTGCAGGGAGTTTGAAAAAGTCTCTGAATACATAGTGCTCTGGACCTACAGTCTCTCTGGGCCTGATGGCATTACACCATTTGATATCCAGCATCTGTTTCTGGTGATAATACAATTTCTCCTGTGAAGAAGAAAGCTGGACATGCTCTGAGAGCGGTCTCATTTTATGCTACTTTGTTGTTTAAAGGGGCAGGGTGGAAGAATAAAGCAATTACAAGTGAGGAAGATAAAGGAGACTGCTTACTTCTGAGAAATTCAGAGGGGAATTGTGGACATGGCGGAGCTGGAAGGCACAGAAAGTAAAAAATGTCATTTTTTCATGAGCAGCTTTTGAACTAAATGGACAGTGGATAACAGTGGATATTATTGTTGTGCTGCAAGATGATGGGTAGTCTTTGCACTTCATAAATGCCTCATTCATTGCCAGAATAGAACACACACTGTCCAGAAACTATTTGACCACAGCAATGTCCGCAGCTATTGATACGCCTGAGCTTTGTGTTTCTGACTGGTAAAGGACTTTTGATATCTGTGTTATTGGTTTTCTGTAACTAAAAACAAATATACGACTATATGTAAGTGCATGACTTCATTAACATGTCTATATAGCAAAAAAAGAGAATTAAAAATAAATATATTTCCAAAGCAAAAATTCAACATTTTCTTGTTGCAGATACAAAATCAGTGACTGTCTTCCCTGATGGTCTGACATCCCCACTAGAGGGAAATGAGGAGCCAGTAGAGCCCTGTCACAGGTGGACTGATTCATGAGCTTTCATCTCAATAAAGATATTTACAGTTTTAAAAAATTCAAATAAATAAAATTCTATATTGCATCTTTCTGTTCTTATTTTTTCTTTGAGATTGTTAATCCTAAATTAGTTATTGTGATCATTATTAATATGGTTCTAAATTGCAGTAAATTAGACTTAACATTCAGTGTCATTATCTGACAATCATTCGTATTAAGGTTAAAAAATAGAAGAGGCCACCCTCTTGCTCACCCTCTACACCAGAGAAAGCAGCACATTTTGTAGGCATACTCTTGTTTTACTGTTCGACCTCTGGACCTAGATGCTGTCTTAAGGTGTCATGTCAGTCCACAAAGCCGGCTTACCTCCCATGATGTGACTGCAGGCTTCAGAAACTGAGATGAACTCTGGTTCCTGTATGAACTATGAAGCCTGCATTCCACCTGGCAGTTTCATATCAAATGGATGATTACTTATGGCAGTGACACAAGAAAACACATCTTCTTAAATTATATAATAAATATCTGGCACACAATAATTTACCATCACTGCAGAGAAATATGTAAAATGTTTTAATATATTAAATTTAACATCAAACCCCATGTGAACCTTTGCAAACTGCAGCTTACAAAGGGTGATAGTATATATTTTCTTCTTCATGTATCTTTTTAAACTGTGATAATAAAGTTAGTGTCAGGATTCCCAATTTGTCTAGTTACAATACATGCATATTCCTCTTTCTCATAAGGATATGCATTGACATTTGATGAATGAATAGCTGAAAACAGAAACCAGTTCCAAATCAGTGACACAGGTCTCTTGTAAGCTTGTTAGAAGTTGATTAAGAGATGATGTTTGTTTGGTCAGTCCTGCTCTCATAAAGCCCCCTTTAGCTAGATCTCATTAGTTTATGATGTAGTGTATACATAGACATGTTGGAATCAATGTGGTTGTAAGTCACCATCAGGAAATTCGTTCTATTCAAATATCCATGTGCTGCTGCTAATATACCCTGACACTGCTGTAGTCAAATAGAACCTTATTTGTCATGAGACATACATTTCTGATCTGCTACTACACTATGAACCACCCAGACCTCTCAGGTCATCTGGGACAGGTCTACTTTCTGTCCCCAGAGTCAGAACTAAACAGGGTGAAGCAGCTTTCAGTTTCTATGCTCCTCATATCTGGAACAAACTGCTCATTTCTTTAAATGTTTTATGCTGCACTGTAACTTTTATTCTCGTGTTTTATGTGTCCTAATGTTTCTATTTTGTTTTTAACTATTCATGTGTTTTATCGGTTTTTAATGCTTATGATTTTTAACTGTTTTTACTTGTGTTTTATCTGTTTAACTGATTTTATGTAAAGCACTTTCAATTGCCCTGTTGCTGAAATGTGCTATACAAATAAAGCTGCCTTGCCTTGCCTTGCCTTGAGAGGGGCAATTGGTTTTACATCCATGATGCAGCTTAAATGAAGCATGACATCACTATTTTTAAATTTGTGCATTTGGATTGGGCTAGAATGTATTTAAATGCACAAAAATGCATGATTTGAAAATAAACTTTATTGAAATTCATGATGCTATTACACATATAATTACGTATTTAAATGCTATACATTCATTTTAGTTAATTTTCTTTGCAAAGGTTGCATTCGCTGAGATTTAAAGTTCTTGTGTTAAACTTTTGCATCAGAAAATAGAATCACAAGCTGTGTTTTAAGAAATCTAAACATTATAATTGATGTGTTGTTCACACTTAAACGCCATTTCTCCTATACATGGTGCAGAGTGTTTTCACGTGACACCTCCCTGTCCTGTCAAATGCCACATGTACTCTGCATACGCTGACTTATGAGCAGGACGTCAGTATTTTTACTTTATGTAAGCAGGGGACTTACAAAGAAAAGCTTGACGAGACTAGAGACTTGACGTGGCTTTTAACCAAATCCAATTCAGTTAAATCTTCTTACATCTCTTACTCATATGCCAGGGACATATGCTTGAAATTTTGAAAGCACATACTTGCACTTACAAAAATGCAACTAGTACTTTTGTTTAGTGTGCTCTTTCTCTACAAAATAAAAGCATTTTACTGTAGTTTTTATACACGAAAAGTATCCAGATATAACTGCATCATATTTGCAGCCTAATATTTCTACTCATATCAAGTCCAAAACAAAACAAGTGAGCTAAATATACGTATATTATATTCAGTATAAATAGTTATAATGATGAAGTTTCCTTATTTTAGTTCAAGAACGTTTACATAGTATTACATACAATCTGTATGTGCTCAAGATTGGTGCCAACTAAAACAGCTTCCTGTATCAGAGGATATATACAGTATGTATACAAATATTCATTTAGGATTTTTTTTTTAAAACTTCCTCACCTGTGAACTCATGCTTGTGCACATACACACACTGTACAAATACACATCCAGACAAACATTCATAAACTGGAGGTCTAGAAGATAACGCATGTCTTTGAATTCCCACCATCTTGAACTGTAAAAGGAATAAATGAGAAAGATGGTGAGAGGGCAGTTGACAACACAAATGCAGAATGAGCAGGAGGATTGAGGCGTTCACCTTGTTCGCCTCCACCTTCCAGCTTTTTCTTCTCATCTTCGATAGCCTTCATCTTGGCCTCGTAGACATCTGCAAGAGCTCTCCACTCGCCCCTGTTGATATTCAGCCCATCAAACATGGGGGAAATCTCTGTGTGGAAGCGAGAAAACTCCTGCAAACACACAAATGTGTGTGTAAGTTCAGATACAAACACACAGATTTCCCCAAAAAAATTAATTGGAATATATATACACTGATATGATGTAAGTATTTTACTATGTATCTAGATACCTTGTACACAAAAGAGCAGACAAAGTCGATGAAACCACACTGCATCTTAGGCAGCTTCTCAGCATGATTTCTGTCCATCATTGGCTAAAGAAGACGAAGCAGGAGAAGATGATTATTGTTATGACTTTATGACAACGTATACAGTGCAGGCAGCATACCACAAACCATAGTTTAAAGCTCTTACAAGAGGCTGCTGGTCTAGGACTGTCCTTTCAAGGTCTCCCTGCTCCCAAAATTCTGCTGCCACCATTAGTGCGACCTAAGACCACAGAACCAGGAGAACATAAGACCATTTGGGTAAATGATCACCCATAATCACCTCAAGTACACTACAGGTCTGAAAAATGGGACACACCTTGCTCTGAACCTCCCATGGCTTTGTAATGGCTGACAAGTCACAAGCTGTCATCATCATTGCTCTGCGGAAAACACAACACCATGGAAGAACATTTTTGAATATAGACAGCTAGAGCATAAACACAAGACAATGTAGAGAAATGACATGACAGAAATGCCTATTTCACATGATAAAGTAACTCTGTAAATAAACTCTGCATTTAAAAAAAAACTCTCTGCATTTACATGATTATTTCCTTCCTGGTTGCATTGTTGGAGATGTAGCTGATCCTGTCTTTTTTGGAACATTGTTCTCTTCCTGAAAGATGAGAAAGCTGTCAGATCTTTTCAAAGGTCCTTGGAAAATTCCAATCAGGTGTTACTATAATATAGTATAATATAATAATAAGTGTTACTATATACGTAGATGGAACTAAACTCCGGATATGTCTTACTTGAAGTAAAGGGCGAGATCAGTGGCAATTATGCAAACTTCAAACAGATGCTGCACCGTCTCGAATTGACGCTTCTGAAGGTTTTGGAAGATATTCAGGTTCTGTGAACGATAGCAGATAAAGAGTTTAGACGGCAGCCAAGAGTCCCTAAATCTAAAAGGTACCGGTTGAAAAACATTTGCAAACAAATTTGTGACTATTTCAAACCACAACTACTGTTAAGCATATTCATGTAAACACATATGGACCCACCTCATTCTCCATCAGTGTCTTACTGTACTCAAGATGATGCCGCTCCATAATTGAGGAACTGTGCAGTTTTGCCAGTGGGGATAAACTCCTATAAGAGTCCATCAGAACATATGAGTCAAATGTTTGGATTTGATCATGTTTCTCACCAATGAATTTGTCACTGGTGTCACCTAAAAAAATGTCACACAAAAATCTTACTTGGTCTGGTAGAGATTGTTGGTTCCTCTGTGGTCAATATCGTGGCAGAATCCGGCACCTACCATGGCAAAGGCCTCGAGATCGGAGTAATACTTCTTCAGTTTGCCTGTCTGATGACAAACAAAGAGGACAAGCCTGTATTATAACAAACAGCAGAACAAGAAATTAAAAAATTAAAATATTAGTATGAGAAATCTGACTTACTAGCAGCAGAGCGAACATGGTTTGTCCAACGTTGAAGCCGTGCCTCCAGTTGTGGTAGGTAATGTCACGGTATCCCCTCTGAACGGTGTACATCCATCGTGTCAGGATCTACAAAAAAACAATACAGAGGTAAAATCGTTAAAATCGTAAAAGAATCGTTGTATTTGCACTGCTGGCTCAAAAAGTAGATCTAGTTCAAACCTTTAACTCAGATCACATATACTGTAAATGTCTTTCAAGGTTATAGAGTTAGTTACAACTGTATACTGTACCTCGGCTGGGACTTTGAACTTCTCTACCACTCCCAGCTCAAAGAAGCAGCACACTTGATGAGTTCCACCTCCGACAAGGGGAAGTCACTAAAGCGGAACTCATGCAGCTCCACCTTCTTGGCGTCAGGGATGTTGCTTCTCTGCGCATTGGAAACAGTGCAAACACAGTCAATAAGCCATCACAAACAAACCGAGTTCATTTGGAGAATTGCACCCCTCACGTCAGTGTTCTTACCAACAGTTTGTACATCTCCTTCTGGTCACAGTCCTCTGGTACAGAGCCAAACTTGTCTTGAGTGTTCTGTGTGGAAAAGGTAGTTTACAGGGAGCTCATTCTATTAATCTTTTAACAGTCTGGTTGAATTATATAAGTTGAGTGTGGCAGCAGCCTACCAGAATGGTCTGCACGTCATTTAGTGTGGCTGTTGTCTGGTACATGAGAACTTCTTGTGCAATCTCTTTCTTCCACTCTGTCCTGTTCAGTTTGTCGTATGTGTCGCTATTCAGAGTGGACCTGCCAAGGAACTGGGTTAGAGCCTATGGACATGAACAAATCCAAAACTTATCTTACCATATGTTACAGTAGTAAAAAAATAGATTAAGTAAGTTGGGAGTGTGTTATAACAGCATTAGAAAAATATAATATTTGGAAGCCTTAACATTAAAACAAGATCAAATTAGTGCTACTGAGGACAGATAACTATCCTTACTTCTGTAATTTGTTCATCATTCTCGTCAAATGGTTTGCCTTCTGCTCTGTTGTAAAAAGTGGCAACACCAACAATTTCTTCCTTTTTGTTGACAATGGGGAGGGACAGGACGTTCTTAATCTCCCATCCAGTCTCATCCACTGCTTCTTTCTGTCAAGCAGAATCAAATAGAACATTCAGTTTATTTTAGTAATTAGTTGTGTTGTAAAAAAAAAAAAATGAATTGAATTAAATGTCAGTTGTCAATGAAGAATGTTTCACCTGAAATTTGAAGTAATCATCTGCTCCAACATTCATCATGTTGCAGATCTAAGAGAAGTCATCACATGTGTTTGGAGATTAGCAGATCATTGATTGGCACTGATTGTTTAACTACTGAAGCGTTTGCATAAAAAAATGGCAAAAGTGGAACTTACAAATCCATTTTCAGCCACATATGTTGGTAGTCCGCTGACCAGAGCCCAGTGGTCGGCAGGAGGGCCACTGTGAGTTCAACATGGATGAGTAACTGTGTGCCTTTTTATAATCAGTTAACCTCAAAATATGCAAATAAAGCGATATAACACTGTTGTTACAGTGCATCAGGATACTTACGGAATAACTTTAATCTCCTCTTTGTCTTCCAGCAAGTAGTCAATAATCTTGTAGAAGTTGATTTCCTGAATGTTTTACACATAAAGAGGGTTTTTTACATTCATCAAAATCTTCACCAATTGGTGAACAAGAATAATGTGAAAATAGCAAACCCAGCTTTGGACTTACTCTCCCATCAGGTGTCTTGGGGCCTTTGTATGCCTCCTGTTCTCCTAGTTTGATTGGCCATTCATCAAAGAATTCCTGGTGGAGAAAAGACCAATATCCTGTTCAATATACTGCATTATTAATTCAATGAATTAAAGCTTTTTCAGACTTTCCAGTACGCACTTTTTCTTTGGTCATGTCCAGCAGTCCCACAGAGAATCTCTCACACTTGATATATGTCCTCACTGTGTACAAGGCTTTGTGAAACTGCCTCTCAATATCCGTCAGCTCTTCAAATACTTTGCTGGCTGACCACAGTAACACCTATGGCAAAGAAAAGTATCACTGCTCAGAATTTGCACAGGAACCTTTGATTATCTGTCATTCTATAATTGTGGAAATATTTTCAGACTGGACAAGTGGATTCATTACTGTGTATTTTTACCTGGCTTCTCCTGGACTCTATATCCCACATGCATGAAGTGTGGGCTTGGAAAGCAACCACAGCAGCAATATTCCCATATTTAGTGAAGAGCTGTAATGAAAGAATCATATTGGTTCATGAATGAAATGTTCCCTATCAATGTTCCTTAATGAAAACTACAATCAGTTTCTCCAACAGATTTTCACATGAATAACCTCTAAATTCAGAAATAGGTATCGGAACAAGACAAGAAAACATTTTTCTAAGCTTTGCCTTCCTAAATGGATTATTAGTTGAACTGTCATAACAGTGACCGAAAGCACAGAGTCAAGCCATTAAATATCTGGTGGGCTAAAAATGAAAAAGTGATGAGACTCTTCTACTGGATTTATCTGACTACTACAGCAGGTAAAACCATGCAGCCTTAACAACATACTTTCAGGTTCTCAGCCCAACTAAGTGCACTCGTTTTAAATACCCTCTTATATTTATGAACATCCTGTCCACTCACCTCCTGATCACTCTTTGAAAATTCATCAGCACCTTGTTTGTTGAGTGCCATGATGACACCGATGGGTTCCTTCTCACACATAATGGGAGCAGCAATCATGCATTTCGTAGTATATTTGGTGCTTTTATCCACAAAGTCACAGAAATGAGAGTCCTGAAAATTACAGGAGAACAGTGAAAAGTTGTGTGTCAACAAAGATAAATGTAAAAGAACATTACAGATAAACACACATGCATGCTATCACAGTGTACTACTAAGTTACATATCAGAATGAAAATGTGAGACATACTAAAACAGAAAATAAAAATAATCAATTACTGGTAATTCTTCTGCCATGTTTTGCCTGTATGTTGTACAATATTTGTAGAAGGAGGTCCCTGCTCAGCCTCACTTTCAGCTAAGGGGATCTTGGCTTAAAAAACGTTGAAGACCCCTGCTCTATGCATTTTAATAAGTCCTTCTAGTTTATCCCTAGTTTATATTGTAGCTACACAGTTTTAGTGCAGTTTGAACTACACTGTATCTCTCCAGAGATAACATGGAGTCTTTAGAGTTTAATAAAACAGAATTACAAGATGTATCTACTGTATGTTTCCTCAGATGTCTCATCCATAATACAGCCTGGTTTGGTCTGTTTGTTCCACAAAGCCCAATTTTTTTTTCACTACCATAGTATTTTTTTCTTTTTCATTAGCTTACCTTCTTAACATCAGCAATGTTCTGAGGCTTCTTGGAGTGTGCTGTCCATCCAACAATTCCCATGTCGGTGGGAAAAACAATCTCTGCATTGGGATCCACTAAATTCTTTTCAAATTGAACTGCATCGATCAGCCCGGACCAGCAGAGCAATCCTCTGGAGAATTGTATGCAGAGCTTTTTCCATCGGGGTGTTAGCTTGCATCTCCTTTATGAGATCGAATGTGAATTCAGCCTCCAGGATGGTGGTGGCATCATTGTAAGAGGCTGGGTCTTTGACCTGGACCTTGTTGTTGAAGGCAGCAGTGATCACATCTGCCTTGACTTTCTTGTCGTAGTACTCCTTAGCAAACTGTGGGTTGTTGTCAAGGAACTTCTCTACTGTGTCTTTGTCTGCCATGTTGTCCAAATTTGGATGAATGATCCCTTCTGCAGCTGCACAAGGCTGCTCCTCTCAGATGTGTACAGCAGAGCAGTAAAGGTGGCCTTCAGAAGATGTTGCAGCGCTGACCCTACTGTGACATATCTAAATCTTTTATGTGGACACAGCTCCAAACGTTTGCTCGGTAACAGAAGGTAGTGAGTGGCTTGCGGGGTAAGGGGATCCCAATGGAACTAACGACGGTCATGCAAGGGTCATAAAGGCCCTGAGCTTTCTTAACTCCTAAATCCAGCCACTGGTCATTTCAGGTGGCCAATCCTATCACAGGTAATGTTAACCGAGTTATGGCACTTTTAGTATGACCTGCAGTAATGTAGAAGAGGGCAGGAAGCAAGAAGTCAAGAATGCAATAATTCCTGGGCGTTTCCTAAATCTAGGACGAGTGTAGGATCAGACCTTTAGGGGGACTCAGCTCTTAATGGGAATGAAAACTACGAAAGTCCCTTTATGGACTACCAGAATCAAATTAAATGATAATGAGGTGTAAACAATAAAAAAATAAAACTTTCCTTAACTGTGTTGCAGGTGCATAGCATTGGCGACACAGATATTAAACCTGCTTCTTTGCACCTGTAATTGTTTGCCCTCTGTCACAAGTTCACAAACTCTAACTTTTTTTAAATTAATTTTTAGAGAGGCTGAGATGAAATGTAAGGTGGGCTTGAGTCCCCCTAAAAAGGGTCTGAAATCGCCACTGCCTAAATCTCTCTGATAACACACACTAATAATCTATCTGAGATTGCTGGCTCATCTTGTCTGTAAATGTGTTGTTAGGGTTAGAGCAAGATGAGTACTTGATACACTGTACATATCAGTTTGTTTTTTCATGATGCTACCACATAAGAAAACCAGGAAGCAGCCACAGAGGTCATGCAAATATATCACTGCGCTACAGCTGATCAATTCAGAACAAGTACTGACATCTAATTATAATATCCAAATTCATCTACAGGCCCTCCTCCAGAAAGAATTGAGCGTTGATTCCATCGGCTTGGCTTTGCTGGGCTAGTTCTACTATTGCAGCTACATTTAATCATTGGCAGGATTACGTGGGATTGTAAACGGCTGGTCTGAGTTTAATTATTTTTCTTGGCAGGTAAACTGCCATTTGTTATTTTGATCTAGTTAAGAGACATACTCCCACACCAGGTGACAAAAAGGCAATGGCATGACTAAAAAATAGTCTTTTATAAGCAGTGTTATATGAGGGGCTCCAAATTTGTTGCACAATAGTACTTTGAATTAATGGACTTAATATTAGTTAATTAAGTGGTTAATGTCATGCCAGTTCAAGACACAAAACACAGGTATGAATCGATTATTATAAAAATGTAAATATGACTTTATCTAGACAAATTAGATTAGATTATACTTTATTTATCCTACAATGGGGAAATTTCCTTATTACAGCAGCAGCATTTTCTTCAATAAAAGCAAAAAACAAAAACACACAAACAAGTAAACACACAAGAAATACAGGCAAAACAATAGACAATGATTATATTGTAGACTGAAAGTAAGCAAAATGGCGTAAAATAAAGGTATTTTAAAGTGCGGTTGCCATGATACAAGAAACGATATTGCGGTGTAAGTGACGTTAAAATTAAATTTAATGTGTAATTAGAGTAATAAAGCAAGACTCGGTAGCATAATATAAATCTAAGATCTAATAATAATCTGTGCTGTTATAATGCATACCACTTTTATTTTTTGGCATTTCAAAGTAAGATACATTTTAGAAATGACTAAAAATCACAAAAAGCAATAATTTATTATACAATTACTTATCTTTACAGTGTTTGCTTTTTCAAAGGTATTTTAATCTTATAATAGTATGAAATCATTTCTGCATTTGAATATAATAACTTCACTTACGAGCGAGTATTGTATCTTACATGAGAGGTATATCAAATGTCATGAGGTGTGAAACGTGTGCTGAATGCTTTATGTAAGTTTAAATCCTCAATTTGACAAAACAATCACGATAATCATGGCTGTATCCCTTGCACTTGACCACTGCTCAGTGGTACAATAACAGAGTCACAGCAGAACCTGCGCCAGACTTTCTTGAACTGGCGGACTGAGTAAAGGATGGGATTGAGGGCTGAGTTGGCCAATGTGAATGTTACCACCCAGAAGAACATGGTAGAAGAAACATCTAGATTATCCAGGAAGTTCCTGGCCAGGATGAGGAAGGTGACGATGAAAATAGGGCTCCACATGATTAAGAAAGAGAGCACAAGGACCAGAAGGGTACGGAAGAGCTTCATATCCTGGCGGGACACATGGTACTCAAGGGAGTTTCTAACTGGCTGTCTGTCTCTGAGCCCTAGCCTACATCTTTTGGCAATCTGTAATACAAATAAAATAATATTACATCAGACTGTAATATTACACGTAGTGACGTTATATAATGTGGACAGAAGAGATGTAACCTGATTAACACTACACATGATGTCCTTTATGTTTGTCTCCAATGTGTCTCAAACGTTGGTAAAGTCTTACATAATTTTACAATCTAAGGACAAATGCTTTTTTACATGTAAATTAACCATTACTATGAAAAGAGTGGAACAAAAATACAAAATGTGTACAAAAAAAAGGTTGTCCACAAAGATGAAGGATTACTCCTGTTGATTTAACGTTTTCTATTTCCTAAAAATGTTTTAGAATGACACAGGCATAGTCATTAAATGTAGATAGATGGACTAACTCATTGTGGATTTGTTAAATGTAAGAAAATTACAGAAAAATGTCAGGTATCCAAATGTTCTGGGGTCCCCAGTGCCTATTAAACTCAACTGTCTTTAAAAAGTGCCTTTCTTCACTTCTTGACATATTTGCACATAAAACCCACCTGTAATATTTTGCTGTAACTGACCACAATTATAAATCCTGGGAGAAGAAAGCACAGGGCAGTGAAGGTCACGTTCCACACAATCTCTGCAGTTGTGTCGGGCCACCTGAGAGTACAAATGTGTACATGTTTCTGTGGAAAAGACATGAATATAAACAAAAACACATTCATGGCAGAGACACTGAGGTTTCCTTTCATCCATCCGTCAAGCCATCCATACCTGCTCAGGGAAATCCACTTCCATCACTGTGAAGAAAATACTGAGGGGTATGGAGGTGAGTGCAGAAAAGGCCCAGATGAAGAAGAGGGTGGCAATCACCACTCTGCGGTTTAAAATGGGCACAGCTTGCAGCCGAAGGATGGCTTGGACCCTTTCCACACTGATGGAGGCCAGGGTGGTGATGGTGGCACAGCCGCTCATACAGATGACATACAGCACAGTGTGACAGGCCGTAAACCCCAACATCCAGGACTCAGTCCACCGCACTGCCACAATCAGTGGGATCATGCTGACAAACAGCAGGTCGGCCACAAACAAGTTGAGGGTCAGGATGGTCTTGTTGGCCAGCAGTCTGCATTCCCAGGTTACCAGGGCTGCAGCTCCTGCATTTGATGCCACGGAGACCAGGAAAACAGCAGTGATAGTCAGGGTCTCGAAAATAGTGGTGGCAACATGATCTGAGTGACGCGCCTCAGAAAAGAAGGAAAAATAGGTGAAGTTTCTTAATTGGAGAAAGTGACTGTGAGGGTTAAAATCCATATAGGCTGAAAAACGTTTTTTGATCCTAATGCTTCCCGATTTTCACACCTGGAGACTGCCAGAGATGTGAAGGGGGAGAAGCAGCTGATAAGGCATACAGTGATAAGAGGGGTGGAGGGTGGTGCCTAGACTCTATGATGCTGTTTGCTCTACCTGCTACATGAAGGGAAGTCAAACATTACAAAATGTTCTTTACGCTGTGTAGTTAAACCTCATTATATTATGTGCTACTTCAATGCCACATTTGTTATGCAAACTCTTCTTCAGAGCAAATTCTTTACACTTTTCAAACAATATCAAACACAGCTAGACCTGCAAATAGTGGATCACCTCTTTAGGAATAACTCTACAACACACTACAGTTGCTGACTGCGATTTCCACAATTTGCCTGAGGAGCCTTAATCCAATCTTCAATCAATTGAGTTGTTCTACAGTAACACCAAAGAGTGTAAATGGCAAATTAGCTGTTAAGATCTACTTAGGTAGACACAACTTTTATTTACGTTGCAAATTAGATTACCAGGTTTACCTGGTCCAGGACCTAAAGTCATTTTGCAAAGTATCACACGTAGCTATTCTTTTTTATTTTATTTTTTAAATACTGTACAAACAAGACTAGGAGTCTACAGCTATGCTGATGTTTAGCAGGAGACATTTACCAGGTTTGCCATTGCAAATTAGCCTGGACCCCCAAAGTCACTAGAATCTATCTTCAAGGGACCCTGAATATCTTCGGGGCCACTAGCTAATCAAAGCTTTGCTTTAATTTAAAATACTAAGAAGCACAACATCAGCAACTTAACAGATAGTTTATTGAGATAACTTGTAGCTCTGGTTACACAGTGTAGTTAAAAAACAATCCATATGACAGAAGGTGCAGAAGTGAAGAAGTTCTCAGCTTAGCTCAGTCAACACAGTCATCTAGGTGGCTCAGCAGTTCTCTGTAGTGAGAGGCAGGAAACTCGGTCCGGCAGCTGGGACACTCCAGGAAGCTTTCATTGAGTAAGCTGCTGGGGGGGGAGCGTGTAAGGCTGTCTCTGGAGCACAGCGAGGGTGTGTGTGCTGCTTCACATGAGTTGCCATCCTGCTGATTTCTCTAATATTAATGGAGTCATCAATCAGTTATGACAGATAAGACACTGGATTAAATAGTTCTATTATTTTTTACCAACAACACTTAAAGCTGCACTAATCAATATTTATTTATAAATCTTTTGTTGCAGCTTTAAGGTCCAGCACGGAAGTTTACACTAATCATGCCAACCTTTGACAATTTTGTCCCAGGGTCTTTCTGCAGTTTCCTCAGGACTCTGACCATTTGCTTCTTTAAATACGAACAATTCTCCTTCTCATCCTCAAGGTCTTGTGAATAAATGTTGATCTAAAATTTAAAAAGTTTGCATTACAATTGAGAATATAATATAGTATATAAATAACCATGGGAATATTTTCAAATACAAATAATTACAGTATGTTATTTGCTTATGTAAGGACAGATATGTTCCCTTTAGAAGGAAAGTAAAGAGGAAAGAAAGCATGACATGCCCACTCCTGGAGATGAGTGAGGCTTAGAATCCCAAAGGACAGACTGATTGACCCAATCCGATGATTCCTTCTTAAACTGTAATTAATCTGTGTTATTGACAGTGAATGTATTCATTTTTATTTTGTATCATTTAATTTTTTAGTTAATACTAAAGATTTATTCAAGGATAGGGGACCAAAACTGAGATGACTAACACTTTCATACCTGTCGCTCCAGATCTGCAATCTTTTCCTGGTCTTCACTGTGACAATTTTTCAAGCACTTCTGAAAGAATGTCAACTGAGAAGAGTTTTTTTTATTTTTTATTATTTGTTGTCTTTTTTCCCACTTGTAGGATAAAGGTAAGATTTTAATTTTTCTTACTGAATGAATAGTTCAATGAAGACGTACCTGCATCTCAAAGTTAGTTGACCTGCGCTTCTCCTCATCCAGTCTGCACTGGAGGTCTTCGGTCTCAGCAGTCAGCCATTGTTCTTCATCCTCAGAGCAATGATGATCTTCAGGTGCACTTTTTATGCTGATATTTTCAGTTTGCAGCTGCTGCTTGAGCTCTTCCACCTCGCTCTCCTTTTCTTTGCACCTACACATCAAACGGTCTGTCATGTAGCTAACTACCAACTTTAAGCAACACCATATTCTTAATTTTCATTTAGCAGTAGACATACCAGTCTTGGGTAACTTTCAGGTTCTGGTGGGCCATGTCGAGCTGCTCCCTGAGCACCTCCAGCTCGTCTTTGGCTTTCTGCAAGAGACTTTCATAGTGCTCCTGCACCTGGCTTATTCGCTCCCTCACTGTGATGTAGATAGGCAGATGATGAAAATGAAAAGTTTCAAAACAGGAAATTACACAAATGCACAATGAAAACATCAGATACAGCCCTACACGTGCACCATATAGTGATAAAGTACATGTTATTGACATTGCATTGCAAGCCACATATTCTGTAATAGTAGGCTAATCAAGGGCAATCTTGACATCTTAAAAACCTTGTTGTGACAGTCTGTTGCCCCTTGTTGCCTCAGTTGTGAGTGCCCACTACCCACTGTCCCTCTGGCTCACCATCTGAATGGTCCTCATTGTGTTGCTGTGAGCGAGCCTGATTGGCTTTGTTCAGCTCTTTCTCCAGCCATAACATTCTGGCCAGAGTTGCCCTCACATAGGCCTCTCTCTGCTGGTCATATTCCAGCCACTGCTTGTTCTTCTCCAAGGCCT
>NC_045749.1:11953501-11972474 GCF_008692095.1 Etheostoma spectabile | reverse complement strand
GAAGAGAGAGAATGAGATGTACAAAACAAAGAAAGACAGAAAGAGAGTTGAACCAGGGTGATGGCTCCAAAGCAAAAACACTTGGCAAGAAATGTATACTGTACACAAGCACAAAATCCTCACTGAAAAGCAAATGCACACACACAGTATACAAAGTTAGAAATATAAAAAAACACAGAAAGGTGAATCAGGCGTAACTGAAACAGAAAACAGAAGAGACTTTCCACAAATATATGGCCACCACACAGCACTTACATAATTTAGGTGATTTTGGAGCTCTATTGTGGTGTTGGTTGAGGTCCATTCATCTGAAGTCGAGTCCTATTTGACAAGGAAAATATGGTACAGCCTGACACTTCTGTGCAAGAACAACAGATTTTACCCAACTCTCCCCACTGTTAATAAAAGACACTGCAGTGACATGTCATAATAAGACTCAAAACACAGACTCAGTGGAATTAAGAGCATCACATTCTTAAGTGTTATGACCCCTACAATATCCAGAAAGCCACTGTGATGGTATGCTCTGTATGAGGAACTGTGTTTTTTTATGGAGAACAGTACTCCTCCTCTGAGACTTCTGCTGCCATCTAGTGCTGTTAAACTGGTAAGAGGAAAAGAGGGGTTTTCCTTAATGGCAACACAACCAAAGGCCTTTTTCACAGAAGACATTTTGACATGTCACAGTAGGAAAAGCACATATGTAAATAATCAAATAAATGCTAGCAGAATTAAATGTTTTGGATTGGTTTTGGGTTGCTAGTATTGTGCATGCTGGCTTACTCACTGTCATGACTTAATAAGACACTTTAGTAGGACAGAGGCTATGTTGTAAATAATGTTATAAGTAACCCAAAACATCAACATTTATCACTAAACATCTAACACTATGATGTTGATAGGCACTGTTTTTAGAAAAAGTACAAAAAACATTTGTTGTAATTTCCATAACTAAACACATTTTACAAAAAGTATGCTACTTATAAAGGCATACAACTTGTTTTAATTTCCCTCAGCACTACACTACACTCACTAGCACTACACTACTACACTTATCTTAAAATCGAGCAATGTTATACCTTCTTCTGTGCAACTTTGCTCTCAAGATATTGACACCTAGTTGAGACGCTCACAAGCTTGTTCTTGATTTCTTCAATATCTCTGGAGTAACTGGATATGCTTCTCTTTCTCCTCATACTCACTACGTCCATCAGCTTTCCTTCTTTCTTACTCAGCTGCTTTGACAGCAACGCAACCTTCTCATCTTTGGCTGTGAGCTGCTGACAACTCTCTAGCCTAACAGTTTCAAGAGAGAGGAATCTCTGCAAAAAGACATTGAAAATTAGCTGTTTTTACTAATGCTCAGCTCTTGAAAATCAATACCCTGCATTAAAACAAACACATATTGAAAATCAATACCCTGCATTTAAACAAACACATCTCTCGCTGGCAACATTATTTACGCTACAGTGTGAGTAATCTTGGCTATTTCACCAATGTTGGGTAAATACCAAAGAAACAGGGCTGATTCTTTGGTTGGACTAAGTTTACCTCTATGAGCTTATTGTGTTCTGAATGTTGACGAGACAACTCAACCAGGGTTTTCTTCAGATAGGCATTCTCCTCCCTTAGACTGCTGACAATCACATCAAGCTCTGAGTTGGTCTTTTTCCTGGGGGAACCTTTATATTTCAAGGACGCCATCTCAATCACCTGTAAACAAATACTTTTTTGTCAGAATATGGCCTACGTGAATATAATTTTCAAAACTAAACATTCTGAATGGGTCCAAGATTGTTTTCCTTTTAGTTGTTGACATTAACAAATGCAGCAACAAGAAAAAAAGTAAAGATCGTTTTTAAAGCACTTAAAAGATAAAAAGTACACAATTAGTCAGATAAATAACTTAGCTAAAGCAGTCCATCACTAACTGCAATACATTGCCGTTAAATGTGTTAGAGAGCCACGGATTCCAAACTTAGGGAATGCTAGCTAGCTAGCTAGCTACGTAGACAGTATAGGATAAAACTATGTATGATAACATATTTCTTTTAGCTACATAGGTGTTGGTGGTTGACTGCATTTTAGAAACACCATCACTAGCTGACCGCCTTTGAGAAACTGTTGAAAACATTAGTTACATGGCAGTGCTAAAAAAAGAGAGAAAAGGAAATAGGCCTATCTCAAGATCAAGATCGTGTGATTTTCTGAATCTGATTGAAAGCTCTAGAACAGTCAATAAGTAACAAACGTTAGCTAGCTAGCGAAATTAGCCAGCCAACTTAAAGTTATCCAGATAACGTTAACGTTACTTCCACACAAGAAGCTGGTTTTGTTAGCCAGTAACGTTCACGTAACATTCACAAGCGAAAATTAGCTATAGCGTTACCACGGGTTAACGTGTTAGCTGAAATAAAAACAGTTAGGATAGCATTACATGCTGATAAAGTAACGTTGCTTAGCGGTAAGTTAGCTACTGCCACTATAGTGAATATAACGTTACGATTTTCCACGTCAGAATAAACTATAGACAGTTACGGAATAAACGTTCAAAATGAATTAAACCTTTTTTAGGTTGACTGTAGTAACGTTAACTTAAGGTAGCATTACCTCGGGTGGGAGGTTCTGGGAGGGAAGGCAGCAAGCTAAACTGTCATTGTATGGCATTGGACAAATCATACTGTGCTGCCGCCGTCTAGCGTTCAACTTCTACGTCCAACATAACGCTAGCAGCCCCTACAGTTCAGTGCTTAAACTTTGTAATTACAACAATATTATTGTGGAGCAGCGTTTTTTGTAACCCAGTTATACATTTGATTTAGTTGTGATTATATCTTATTAAAGAATATAACGGTTTAGTAAAAATCTTCGTCATTATGGCTTAAATTGGAAACAATAGCGTTACTTCAAGCTAGCACGTTAGCTAGTTTAAAATTAAATCGTAATATCCGATAGGAAGAATGCATAACTAACAACGCCACTGGAGGGCGCTCCAGTACAAGAGAAGCGCAGAATAGTCGAACAACTCTGGTTTGCCTGAATGGTGCATGATTTAACCTGTAGATCTAGCTAAATCATAATTCGTGATGCCAAGCAATAAGTGATAAGTTACAAGTATGAAGCATTTGAAAAAAATAAAAAATAAAAAAAAAAGGTAATGACAAAGCTAGGATGTCCATTCCAGGTCCTTTTTGTGTGTCTTTCTCGTCTACCCTCCTCACCCAAGCTGGCTGGTGTGTTTCTGACTCACGAGTTAGGCTGCCCCCCGGTATCCATTCTCCCTTCAGCACATCTGTGCGTTTCGCTTTTCTCTGTGAGGGTCCCCTTCTCTCGCGCTGTCTCTCAACGGAATATGATTCGTTTTTCTGGATACATTTGTCAAAATGTTGCGGATCATTGTTGAGTCTGCTAGTGGGATCCCCAAAAGGAAAATTGGAATTCCAGATCCAATAGCTGCAGTTGTCTTTAGAGGTGAGACTGTTGCTTTGAGTTTTTTCTCAGGGGGAAATTGTATGCTCTGTTAACGCCTTTCTCAACCTGCATGATCATGTATTTTATCAAGATATCATCTTTTCTGTCATACTTAAGGTTTTGAACATCACTTGTGCAGTTAATTGTAGCTTTTTACAGTATACATCTAGTCTTAGAGCTTAATTTGAATATTTAAGCAGTGCTTGATGTTCAAACATAGAGTAGCCTACATCCTAATAAGGTCATAAAAGCAACTTTCTTTGGCCACAAGGCTGGATCTTTATATTTACAAATATTATATGACTTGTAGTGCATTAGGTGTTCTGCTGACCAGCAGATTGTAAATTGTCTTTTTTTTTGAAGAAGAAGTGTTTGTGTCTACTGTTCTATCTAGGACATAAAATTGTAACAGCAGATTCATGTTTTTTTTTTTAAAGACAATACTACTGTTCATTGTGTTTACAGGTGAAAAGAAGAAAACCAAAGCAGTTGACAATGAATTGAATCCTGTATGGGATGAAGTAAGTCAAGTAGAGTTAACTTACAGTGTGAGAGTTACAGTTTGTTGACTGGGAAATATGACTCACATGAGAGCTGCTATTACCTCAGTTAAAACTACTATGTTGTTATAATTGAATGGAAATGTATCTTCCATGTTATTACAGGTGCTTGAATTTGATCTGAAAGGCTCTTCTTTGGATGCATCTTCATTCGTCAATGTTGTTGTCAAAGACTATGAAACAATCGGCAAAGACAAGTATGTGTATGACGAGCGTCAGATATTGAAATTTTGACATTTTGATATAATATTTCCTAATGTGTCCTTAAATTGAGCTATAGACATTGTTTTTTTGTGAGTGAATGACTACAGGACCCTCAGCCTACCTCCCAGTATGACTCATTACTGATCATTTAAACACACTCACAGAACACACTTACATTCACAGAAAAGCCTGTGAATGTAAACAACTTCCCCAAGACTAAATATAGGCAGTCTTTACATCACAGAAAAACTAAACACAGCTGTTGCGCTTTGTAGTGCAGGTAAAGACTGAAAGGGAAACTCTCTCTACACCTTAAAGGTTTACCTTTTAAGATGGTGGACGTGTGATCACAATCTGTGAAAGTGCTTGTTTCTTAGCAGTTAGCAGTACTACTACTGATTCTACAAGCTCACTATTAGTCTAACAGTGGGGTTGAGAGTAGTTATTATGTTTTTTTTAAGGAGCAGAGCCAGCATGTTTTTTCCCCCCTGAGCTATAATAACTAAAGGACTCACAGTGACCATGTTAAGACTTGCAGTGTTAGTTTTGTCTCCCTAACAATAACACTCCATTTCTTATAAGGAATGTTGCCTTAAAAGGAAAAAGTCACTTTATGACCTTTCCTACGATAGACTCAGGTAAGATAGAAGGTAGACCAAGTATTAACATTTGCACTGAGTCACTATAGTCTCTAGTGACTGATAGTGTATAATATAAATTATTCTGGGGAAGGCACAGGGGGTGGGCGGAGGGGTGTCTGTGTCAGCCGCACATGCACTTTGATATTTTCCCATGATCACTGGCTGCAATGCATGAGGTGGGTGATTAAGAGAGCTTGTGCTTGCTTGTCATTGGCACATCTGTGATGACTAGTTGTGACTCAGCCTGTATTTCTATGCAAAAAACATTAGACATAGGGTAAAGCTTCTGGAAGAAATATGTTTGATTGAACATGTAGGCAATACTATGTGACCAACCCTCCTCTAGGCCCCTTCTTCAATCTAGGACAATCTGTAAAAAGGAATGGAATGCAAAGAGCCTATCAGGGGTATCTAATCTGTGGTTCTATCAACTTAAGACATCTTGCAGACGGCTCAGTTTGTTTGGTAAAGATTGTTTTACACCCAAATTATCTTTTGAAAAAAAACGTAATATGGAAGTAGTGGAAAATATATTGGTATGGCAGACAAAGTATTTTCTGCGCTTTTACTGTGATTTTTTTCAATGAAGCAGTTCTAAATACTTAAGACTAGAGTTCAAACTTTTGTTTTCTAGTTGAGTAGGTGAGTTACGCATACAAACATCAATTTTTATAAACTAGTCTTTACATGTTGACCTCTGCAGTGGTAGAGACAGTAAATTGCCATACCAGATTTCCTCTGTTTTGTAGTTGACCCTGCTTTCCAAGAACAATTAGCTTTTTCAAGCCATGTGTAATGATAAATAATGTCAAAACTGTTAAGAACAAGAGATAAACAAGAGTCTGAGCATAATCATGAATTTGATTTTGCCTGCTGCTTACTTCACCCGTCTCCTTTGCTCTATATTTGTCCACCCTTACACTAGGCACAGTGCGCCCAGTACATGTGTTTGCCTTTTCTTGTGCACATTGTCATCATCTTGGGGTATGTGTAACCAGCTGGACCTTGTCACACAGCAAAGCAGCCCATATTTTTTACTTAAATTATGTTACTGCTGCTCCCAAATGGCTCATTTGCCAAAATTAGCCAGTCAAATGTTTTGTTAAACTTTTGTTTGGTTTAGGGATGTTGAAAAAAACAAAACACCCGAGTGTTGCTATCCACTGTGGTTATGAATCACTGTTCCTGCATTACTTCTATTTGGTAGAAAAAGAAGGTGCTGTTGCTCAGTTTGTCATTATATGTGAAGAAGTGAAAATGGGAAATAGAAACCACCAACTATCCAGAGCAACGAGCAATTACAGTCACACACACAGCTTCCTGTTTCCTCATGTGGTAATTGCATAAATTTGTCACAGATTATGGAGTGAAAGCATTCTTCTTATTGTTTAGCTAATAATCCTTTCTGTCTTTTCAAACAAACAGTTGTTTCCCTTCAGCTGCAATGATTCATTTGCAGATGTATGATTGTCTGACCAAAGGAACATATACGTGATTGCTTTGCAGGTTCATTGGCTCGGCAAAAATCTTTCTGAGAGACTTGGCCAGTGGTCAACTGAGGACCTTCCCATTCAAGAATGTGCCTTTAGTCAATGAGAAACAACAGGCTATTGGGGTAAATACATTTAGCACTTACATGTGACACTTGCACTGTAATTTCAGCTTCAAGATGTTGTCTGGTGTCTGTACAGGTCTGCAGGAAGTAGTTGCATTTGGTGAATCCTATGACATTTATTTTGGTGTTAGACATACTGTATACTGATATTGAGAAAGGATTTTCTTTTTGCAGGCAACCATTAATTTAGTTATTGGGTATGAGCCACCTGCCAACACTTCCTCAAACCTTAATGATCAACCTGAGGGAGACACTAATGTGGATGCAGGTAAGTACACATGGAAAGAGATTACATTTTCTGCATTTTTATAATAATGTGTCTGACTTTTTACTTTCCATCCCAAAATAACAAAAAAAAACAACTTCTTTTACAATAATTCACCTTGACCATTTACATTGGGTGTCCTTGCTGAGTCACAAAAATAAGTAACACATAGACATCCTGTGCATCAATCAATAAACACAAAAAAGTGATATAAAAAGCTGTAGCCCTCTCAGCAACTGTGTTGTGTTGTTTTTTCTATAATATCAAAAAAAAAAGGGGGCCCAAACTGCATAAAATATATTTGGGGTTTTCCTTAAAATATATATATTAATATAGCATATATATGAAATATATAGTATAGTGTTATATATGAAACATTTTCATATATAACACTTTTTATCCACTTTTGCTACTTTTTTACTGTCTTCCATTAAGTGCAAGGTGCTTATTAGCTGCTGTTATTACTATTCTTAAAACTGTTTTGATATTACTGGTAAGTCTTGTAAGTTTTCAAGGTATCACCATTTTTTACAGTCACTGGGTATACCCTAACAGAAAGAAACTCTAATTATTATCTACAGTCCCTGACAAAAGTCTTGTCGCTTGTGTACAAATTGACCTGAAAGTGCCGCTGAATATATTTCTAATCAAGATTCTTTACAAGAATGGCTATTTTAATCCAACAGCTTTTGTAATAATGTTTCGTCAAAAAGAAACTGTCAAAAGTATTCTAATAGTCACAGCTTGGTAAAGCCCATTAGTCAATTTTTGCAAAGACATATGGTTGTCGCCGTGTCAGGAGCTTCACTGTGACTAATAATGGATCAATTAGGTCTCAGGTTGTAAAAACAACCCCGTACACTAGACCGCACTCAACGGCAACTAACATCTGCAAACATGCCTAAGATTCACCCTGAACTAAAGTTTTGATTATCAAGAGGCTGAGACCAATCCACTGCAGATGTGGCAGACACCTTCAATGTGTCTCAGCGTCGAGTACAGAGGATTAAAAAAACATTTGAAGACACTGGAGATGTTTTTCAAGCCCAGTCAGGCAGACCCCGCAGACAACTGCTCGAGGACCGTTTGTTGGCTCAAAAATCCAAGGCCAGCCCATTTTCCACTGCGCAGAGCTCCACCAGAACTGGTCCCCTGAATCCCTGTGTCAACCAGAACGGTTTGGTCGGATTCGGTCTCGAATCATGTCGAATCAGTGCCCAGACCAGCACTAACAAAAACAATTGAAAAAACCGTGTGGCATTTGCCAAGGCCCACACTTGCTAAAAGGATGGACGCTGGAGAAGTGGAAGAAAGTGATTTTCAGAATGATCTTCTGTTGAATTACACCACAGTTGCCGCAAATATTGCAGGAGACCTACGGGGCCCGCATGTCCAAGATTCCCCCAGAAAACATGAAGTTTGGTGGCGGAAAAATCATGGTCTGGGGTTCACTCCGTATGGGGGTGTGCGAGACATCTCAGGTGGAAGGCAACATCAATAGTCTCAAATACCAAGAAATCTTAGCTACCTCTTATATTCCCAACCATAAAAGAGCCAAATTCTCCAGCAGGATGGGTGCTCCATCGCATACTTCCCTCCACTTCAAAGTTCCTCAAGGCGAAGAAGATCAAGAAGCTCCAGGATTGGCCGGCCCAGTCACCAGACATGCACATCATTGAGCATATGTGGGGTACGATGAAAGAGGAGGCATGGAAGACCAAACCAAAGAAATTTGATGAACTCTGGGAGGCAGCAAGACTGCTTTCCTAGCTATTCCTGATGACTTCATCAATACATTGTATGAATCCTTGCCAAACTGCATGGATGCAGTCCTTCAAGCTCATGGAAGTCATACAAGATATTAAATTTGAATCTCACAGCACCACTATTTAATTTGCTGACATATTTTAGTATTTGTAGTAAATTTGTTCAATTCATGTATAGGCGACAAAACTTTTGTCTTGCCAAAATTTGATCTTTCTGTCTTGTTTAAATAATAAATCTTTTTTTAGTGAAACTAATTTATTTCAGTGCATTGAACATCAATTGGGAGGGTTTTAGCTTTTCATATGAGCTATTTCTTACACCAATTGATTAATTAAAAGTCAGGTTAATAGCAGGTGTTTCTACAAAATAGATAAGCGACAAGACTTTTGTCAAGGACTGTAGATTTAAACCACATTTAATGAAATAAATGTGTCTTCCATGTTGTTAGGAGGTTAGTAGATACATCACACAGTACCAGGGTGTCAGTTTGTCCTTTAATTAAAGGGTTTTTGGAAAGCTGATTCAAAGAATGTTGTGATTATTGTGGTTTTGCTCCACAGGAGACGAGGGTGATGAGGGTGATGAGGGTGATGAGGGGGAGGCAGACGTTGAGGGCGAAGGTCCGCGTGGAAGCCCAGGAGATCCCACTTCACCCAACCAGCCAGGGAAACCCAGCCACAAACCGTTACGTCTCAGCCGTAAGAGGCATCGAACCTTGGCCAATAAGCCTCAAGACTTCCAGGTATTGTCCAGTTTAGGGTGGAATTGTTATAATTAATCATATGAATGACAGCAGGCTGCACAAGTGCAAATGTACATTGATGGGGGGCAGCCAATAGATAGTGAATTACAACATTTATCATTCATGTTAGAACATTTGCAAACATGTAAACCTTCTTTTAGTTCTGCTGTAACAGGGCAAGTAATTTCACACATGGTTTTCTTTGGTAAGATACTTGTGCTCCTGTAACAGCTCATAATCTGTTTGAGCAGGCTTGTGTCAGTACTGATTAAGATGGTATTTGTCAACCCCAGATGAATCAATGGTACCTTTTCAAAAAGGACCCAGATTTGTTCAGCTGCCTTACTGTTGCTTGCAATCTTCAGATTCGTATTCGGGTTATCGAGGGTCGACAGCTGCCTGGCAACAACATCAAGCCAGTGGTTAAGGTGAATGTATGCGGGCAGACCCACAGGACCAGAATTAGAAGAGGAAATAACCCATTTTTCGACGAGGTAATGTGTCCACAAAAAATACCACATTCTGTCGAAATTAATTAGTGTTCACGTACTTTCCCCTTTTTCTTGCTTGTCAACATCTACTTATCTTTTCTCTTTGCAAATTAATACCCACCAGCTTTAATAACCCTCTATTTATTTATTTCTCTCTGTATCGGCAGTGGTGATATGACAGTGGACCCGAAAGGCAGTGCCTTCGGCTTTTCCTCGTTTCTAACTCCTCTCATACGCATTGTCCTTTTTCTAAGTTTTTGCCAAAGCATAAGAATTTCAGCTTAATAAATTGTAAGTCATATACAGTAATGTTTGTCACAATCCCTGATAACAAAGTGTGTCTGTGTTACTAATTGTAAATAATAATACTCATTGATTTATGACTTGTTTCTGTCACTCAGATGTTCTTCTACAATGTTAACATGCTCCCCTCAGAACTGTTTGATGAGAGCATTAGTCTTCGGGTGCGTAGATAACTCCCTTTTAATGCAATTTTCTTTTTCAAAAATAAAAAACTGTCCATTATGTGGTTTTAAAATCTGGAAAAGTCTTTCTGAATCTGAAATTGCTGTTTTTATTCCCAGGTTTATGACTCTTTCTCTCTCAGATCTGACAGTCTAATAGGAGAGTTCAAGGTTTGCCAATTTAAGTGCTTTTACGTCCTTGTCTCTGCTTGTCTCAAGTTTGATCCCTCACTAGCAGGGACTTTAATTTTGTGATAAGTCAAATTTTTTTGTTTTCTTTCTTGTTTACCCAGCTGGATGTTGGCTACATCTATGATGAATCAGGTCAGTATTTCCATGTAAAATGGATATTCTGAAAAATTAAGATGTGTTTGTATATAAGAATATTGTAGGTGTTTGAACATGTTGGATATTGTCCAGGTCATGCCATAATGAGGAAGTGGCTACTCCTCAGTGATCCTGATGACTCTAGTTCGGGGGCCAGAGGTTACCTGAAAGTCAGCATTACTGTTGTGGGCACTGGAGATGAGCCGCCTGTGCGTGTACCTTCTTACCTTCTTGTTTGTCACCATCAAGTTTCTTCCTACTAGACATAGAGTAGAGTACAGATCATCAAAAGACCATGACAAACTCTCATCTCCTCTTCTTGCCTCTGTCCAGACTGAGAGGAGAGATATAAGTGAGGAGCAGGATGACATAGAGAGCAATCTTTTGGTGCCAGCGGGTGTGACAATGCGATGGGCCACACTAAGCCTCAAAGTCTACCGTGCTGAGGACATGCCACAGAGTAAGTGAATCCCTACCACAATTGTAGCTTAATGCCATCAAATCACCTTGAAAAACTTCTATTTATAACCTACTTTACATTGTAGTGGATGATGCCTTTATGCAGACGGTAAAACAAGTCTTCGGAGGGGAGGGAGACAGGAAAAACTTGGTGGATCCATATGTGGAAGTCAACTTTGCTGGCAAGAAGGTAATTTGTGTTACATAAAAATATGTATATGTTTTTTGTTGTTCTTACTGTGTGAATATTATTTATATCCAATGGAATTTTCTTTTAGCTGCGCACCAAAATCATTGAAAAAAATGCAAACCCAGAGTGGAATCAACTCATCAATCTCCAAGTCAAGGTAAGAAGTTAGGCTTGATTCAAATTTCTGAAACACTTTACCCTTCAGCACCAATCAACACATGCCTCTGTTGCCTCTATAGTTTCCATCCATGTGTGAACGCATCAAGTTGACTATGTATGACTGGTAAGAGCTAAAGTTAATTTATACACAACTGCACAAGTGACAATAATATCACAACCTATATTTGACGTGCCAGTTTACTCTTGGCAGGGATCGTCTATCCAAGGATGATGCCATAGGAACATTTTTTTTTAATCTCAGCAAAATGTCTTCCTCAGGTGGAGAGATTGAAGGTAATCACGTAATCTGTATTTTTGTAATATTTGTTGTCAGTGTTTTATAATTTCATATTGCAATATGACATTTAATATGTATGTTTTCTCCCCAACTGGAAACAGACTCACGGGCTGATTCCAACAAACTGTCTGACTGTACGTATGAAATGGTCATCTGCATGTTTTAACATGTTGCTTGGTCGCTGATTGTTTAACCCTCAGCATCTGTTTGTGTATCTATTGTCATACACCATAATGCTTTATAAGCCTTGAAACTGTCTAGGTGTTGTTGTTGTTTTTAAAGTGTCTGTATGTTACAGTGAGCACAGCAGCATCAGAGATTGGTTTTCTCCCGGCTTTTGGGCCGAGCTATGTCAACCTGTACGGTAGCCCAAGAGAATTTACTGGGCTTCCCGACCCATACGAGGAACTCAACTTTGGAAAGGTAGGACTACCCAATCAGCTCAGTTCAAAGGGTTCAGTGCTTGACACGCAATATTTCACCGGCATGACAATGCGTACATGAGGTTTTTGCATTTTGATTTGTCGCAGGGTGAAGCGGTCGCCTACAGGGGGAGGGTCCTTGTTGAGC
The DNA here is from genome assembly GCF_008692095.1 of Etheostoma spectabile. Taxonomy (NCBI): domain Eukaryota; kingdom Metazoa; phylum Chordata; class Actinopteri; order Perciformes; family Percidae; genus Etheostoma; species Etheostoma spectabile. The sequence continues at coordinate 11,960,251 of NC_045749.1, read as the reverse complement.
TGTCCACTCAGCTGGATGGAAAGGTTGATAAAAATGTGGATGACATCCCAAGTGATGACATACTGGTGGCACAGGTATACACTGTGTACTATAACTCTGACATACTGTGATTACTGCTGTCTACTTATACTTGGCCTAAGGTGTTGAATCTGCAAGGTGTCATTATTACTTAATTGCTTTCTTCCAATATTATTGTTATATGGGTCTTAAGACCTCTGATACAGAAAATATCAGTAGCTCACACACAGTGTTGAGCAAAAGACGTTTCTGATTGGGAAAAACGAAACCCGCCCTGAAGTCCAACACTACCACATCCTGTTTGCTTGATTGCAGAAATACCAGCGGAGGAGGAAGTACTCTCTGTGCGCTGTGTTCCACAGTGCGTGCATGCTCCAAGAGCCGGGCGAGCCAATCCAGTTCGAGGTCAGCATTGGTAACTACGGTAACAAGCTGGACTCCACCTGCAAGCCCTTGTCATCCACCACCCAGTACAGCTTTGCTGTCTTTGATGGTATGAAAAGAAGAAGTCTGCAAGAATTCAAAAAATTACTCTAAAATGCATTTCATTTTATATTCTGGAGGGTTTCTGTTCAGGAGCATGAAGGAGCTCCACATGCATTACATAGTATTCCAACCTTGTTGAATTTATTCTTTATTAAAAATAAAAAAGCAAATAAATAGCAATTATCAATGGACTACACAGTATATATAATTGTAACTTTGATTTAACAGTGGACATTGGACAGTTCTTTATTTAAACTTTTAACCATGCTGTAAGTCTGTGTTTAAGGGCTCATGAAACTAGAATAAGTATCATCAACAACATGAACACCAAATGTTAGTAAACTCCACAACTTGTGTTTAAAATGACTGGGTGTATTTATTTTCTATGCCACAGGTAATCACTACTATTACCTGCCCTGGGCTGACACTAAGCCTGTAGTGATTCTCACATCATTCTGGGAAGACATCAGCCACCGACTGGACTCTGTCAACATTCTTCTCTTCATCGCTGACAGACTGGTGAGAATAAGTCACAGTGGCACATATTATGCAATATATATTTGACAGGTTTTACTGCTCAATAATATACTTTAATTTCTCTTTGTGATTTATTTTAGGAGTCCCATCTCACCTCTTTAAAAACAGCCATATTAGCCAAGGAGGAACATCTTAAAGATATTTGGATCCAACTCATCAACCACATGCTTGAGGATCTGAACAGGTGAGACAGGACCAGACAAATCCTACACTGGACCTGTGGGTTTTATAATATATATATATATATATATATATATATATATATATATATATATATATATATATATATATATATATATATATATATCAGTAATGCAATGAGCAACATATCATTAGGAAAACTGTAGTGTGGTTATTGCTTTTAGGTCAAATACACTTGTAGGTGGTTGTTTGGCTTGAGTCATGTTCCTGTTTTACATTGATTTTCCAATCCCACATTACTCTCACTAACAAGGTTTTGACAGTTTCCAGCTTCCAGTGCTGGAGGGTCTGCCCAATGTGACTGAACTGGATCTCCAGTTGAAAAAGCTGCGGGATGCTGCTGTGGTCAGTATCAGAGAGATGGCCGATCACATGAGAGAGGAGGCCACAGATGTCAAGGCTACTGTTGGTGACATTGAGGACTGGTTGGACAGAATCCAGCAGCTGGCAGAAGAGGTCAGGGAAAATATGATGTTATGTAGCTCATAAAGATGTCAATAAGAATGTAACATGTAACTGAAATGTTACATTATGTTGTGTCTCCATCAGCCTCAGAACAGCATGCCAGATGTGATCATCTGGATGTTAAGAGGAGAGAAGCGGGTTGCTTATGCTCGAGTCCCAGCAAACGAGATTCTGTACTCGAACTTCAGCGAAGAGGCACGTGGCAAACACTGTGGACGGACCCAAACCATTTTCATGCAGGTATAAAACTAGCCAACATACAGCAACACATTTATATATGTGTAATTATATATTTCACTGTCAACTGTAGAAAGAGTTCATACTCATAAATTTTGTTTGGCAGTACCCCATGGACAAAAACAAAGGTTTGAAAGTCCCTGTTCAGCTGCGGATCAACATGTGGCTCGGTCTCTCTGCCAATGACAACAAGTTCAACAGCTTCTCAGAGGGAAACTTCAGTGTGTATGCTGAAATGGTACAGTAACTACACAAAAAATCCCTTTGTTAATTATACATATATTTAATTTAATAACATTTTTGGTATCACTTTCATTCCGCAGTATGAGAACCAGGCCAATGTTTTAGGGAAGTGGGGAACTACCGGTCTGGTTGGTCGCCATAAATTCTCAGATGTGACTGGAAAGGTGAAACTGAAACGGGAACGCTTTCTGCCACCCCGTGGGTGGGATTGGGAGCAAGACTGGTTTATTGACCCTGAGCGAAGGTAAGTTTAAAGTTTGACAGGAAGACAACACAAGGGTTAAAGGAACACGCCGACTTGTTGGGACTTTAGCTTTTTCACCGTTACCTCCAGTTAGATAAGTCGATACATACCCTCTCATCTCCAGCATTAGTGAGTGCGGAGTGATTGCATAGACAGTTAAAGAAATAGTGATTAACGCAACACCAAAAAGTACAGTTACTTCTGTCAACAAAACCAATGTGAATAGCTAGCTAGTAGCGAACAAGACTGGTGATCATGGCTGACTTTGAGGAATTGTCAGAGGATTTTTACTTGGTATCAAACCAAGATTTAGAAAATATATTTTTGAGCCAGAATACACAGACGAGGAGTTATACATTTTGGAAGCTGATAGACAAAATGCCGAACAGACTGAGATCAAGGGGAGAGCAAACACGATGGTTCCTGAAGGTGGCTGCTGGTGTATTGGATATCCAGAGTCTCCATAGATTCAGCGGTCAGCGTTTTGGTTGGAATTTTATGAAACAACATGGTATTACCTGGTCTCCCCTGTTAATTGTCGCAGCAAACACCCATGATTGTAAACTATGCTTTTAGTATCTTGCACTTGTTGACTCTATTACTCCAACTCTAAGCAAACTCCAGGCAAACTCTCTGCTCCGTGACCGGGCTTCTCTGGTGCTGCGAGCAAATCACTCCGCCCAAGTAGCAGAAGTACCAGTGCTTTGCCTTGCTGAGAATATAGTTCCCAGTTAGTATGCCGTTAGAAGATGGCTGTGTCTGATGTGACCTTGTTATTTGTACACACTGTGACTATACAAATCACAACATATAAACAGGAACATGTTGGTCTTTTTTTGTTACTTATTGGGAGCAGTAGGCTAGTTGGAGCCGGTTACATGCAGCATCTGTGCTAGGCTAAGCTAATGCTGGAGATGAGAAGGCATTAGATTAGATTAGATGATACTTTATTCATCCCACAGCAGGGAAGTTCCTTTGTGTATCGACTTGTCTAACTGGGGGTAACGGTGAATAAGCTAAAGTCCCAATAAGGAGGCGTGTTCCTTTAAGAAACTCACTTTACCATGCAGAGGCACACACACTCACACAGTCTTCTGTGTTTCATTGCTTCTCAAGTACAAACATCCTGTTATCAATGTGCAGTTTATGTAACACGTTCAAGAATCCTGTTCATATTTCAGTTCTATGCTCTAGTAATTGGCAGAAGTCAGAAATCAATGCTTGTACCAGCCACATCGTGAACACAATCCCAGGAAATGAAAAGGAATTTCGGCATCAACCAGTTTTTTCGTTTAAGGAGGTCCCCCTCCCTCCCTTTGTGCCTCCTACTTCTTTGCTTACATTCTCCCATCAAGGCTCATGTAAACAATGTTAGCTCTCTGAAGCCCGTCTTCCTGAGCTGTTCCGCTCAGTTTATCATGGTCCTACATTGCTAATGTCTGAGTCACAAAGCTTCTCATCAACCAACGTGCTTTGGTGGTGTTTTCTACAGCCTATTGACAGAAGCAGATGCGGGCCACACAGAGTTCACAGATGAAGTTTTTCAGAATGAAACACGTTTCCCTGGTGGAGAGTGGAAGCCCGCTGCAGAACCCTACACAGACGTGGTACAACCTACTGCTCTCATACACACACATACACTCATTTAAGTTTTGAGAAAAAGGTGGGTGAAGAAAACAGGACAAAAGCCTTTCTATTCATGTTGATTTCCAGCTTGCTTGTTTTGGTTTCATTGCCATGGACCATCACTTTCACTCTAGACATTCCAGCAACAAGTCAAACAAATACAATTAGTAACTAGCTGGTGAACATAGAGGAGCATTTAGCAGCTTAAGAACCAGATATTTTCCTCAGGAGTTAATATCAGAATCATAATTAGAAATAGATTTAATGCCAGGTATTTAGTGCTTTGGTTGATGGTGCATACATAAAAACAATAATTTAAACAAACAAACAAACAAACATTAAATACAGAAACAAATAACACATATGTACATAAAGAGCAAAACAAAGCTGGAAGAATATTGAATATATAAAATGAATATTGAATTTCAGGCCTAGCATTTGTGAAGCGGCAATCACTCAGTACGTGTATGTATTTACACGTATAGTTGCTTAAATTACTATAAAAATGCAGTTATTAATTATTTTGTGTTTAAAAATACCTATACATCACATAAATAAATGACAGAGGGTCTGTGTTGTCCAGAATGGAGAAAAGGTTCAAAGCCCAGGAGAGTTTGAGTGTCCACCTGGATGGAGCTGGGAGGATGACTGGAGCTTTGATAGCAACAAGGCTGTAGATGAAAGAGGTAACATGAATTCTAAGACAAAAATATGGGATCAAAATCTTGTTTTCGTATTTGAAAAAACTGCAAGTCTAACTTGGTCTGTGAGTATGTCTGTGTGTTTCCTTTGGCACTAGGTTGGGAATACGGAGTTACCGTTCCTCCCGATGATAAGCCCAAATCCTGGGTTGCAACTGAGAAAATGTACCATGTCCATCGCAGGAAGAGACTCATTAGACCACGGAGGAAGATATCTGATAAAATGGCTGTTACTGAGGTGAGGAAGAGGTAGAGGTAGATAAGAAAAAGTAGATTTGAGAGATGTTATGCATTTTCTCATTCTTCTGGTATCCTTGTCTCTTCCACAGAGGCGAGAACCAGGGGAAGGCTGGGAATACTCTTCCCTGATTGGCTGGAAGTTCCATAGGAAGGAGCGCACCTCTGACACGTTCCGCCGCCGCCGCTGGAGAAGAAAGATGGTCCCATCTGACTGCATTGGGTCCTCTGCCATCTTCAGACTGGAAGGGGCATTAGTGAGTCTTACTTAAATCCGCTGAGAATCATTACTAAAATGTGTTGTATTCTTACATTTCCCCTAACAGTTGTCATGGTAACGACACTTACTTTATACCGTCTGAGTCATATCTTCTCATTATTCCTCTGCATGTGCCTGTTCCTGTCAGATGTTGGCAAATCATTCAGGAAGTTTATTTTAGTGCTGCATTCTATTCTTCCGTTTTTCCAATTTCTTCTTAAATGTTTGCTGTTAAGTGTTCTTTTCAGCACCTTATCCATTGTTTTGTTAACAGGGGGTTGATGTTGACGAAAAGGCCAGTAAAACGGATGCAGCCAAACTATTTGGTGCCAACACACCCACTGTTTCCTGCCACTTTAGCCGTAAGTAGTTGGGTCAGATAAAGTTAATGCCTGGTCAGTCATGCTGACTTCAAACTTCCTGATGCAAGATAACATTGAATCAAGAACTCAGTAAAATCTGTAAAATACAGTTAAACATGCTGATGCTATCTCTCTTCAGGGTCTTACCGTTACCATCTTAGAGTGTACGTGTATCAGGCAAGGAATCTCTGTGCCATGGACAAAGACAGCTTCTCAGGTAAAAAATAAAGCAAACAACTTGTGGATCAGAATAACCAGACAAAGTACAACACTGAGCAAGAGGAATAAATAAAATCTAGTCAGGATGTACAATTTGGCAAAAGTAACACTTCTGTCTCTCATTTCCATCAAAATAATACTCCTGGTCCTCGTCAGATCCCTACGCCCATGTGTCATTCTTACATGTGAGTAAGACCACAGAAGTCATAAGGTCCACACTGAATCCCACCTGGGATCAGACTCTCATCTTTGAGGACATTGAAATCTACGGAGACCCACAAACTATTTTCCGTAACCCTCCTGATGTGGTGTTGGAGCTGTGCGACAGCGATAAAGTAGTATGTTGAATATTTCATCTTCCAAAGCAAATCACAATTCAAATTGGGTTCATGGAGGTGGATCAGGCTTTCATAACTGTTTATGTGCTGCTGTGTTTTACTTACAAGGGTAAAGATGAACCCATGGGTCGCTGTACATGCCCTCCAGTAGTGAATCTTAACCCCAGTGTGGCTGGCAGCCCGAAGCTGCTGTGGTTCCCTGTCACCAACAAAGGTAGCAGTGCTGGGGAGGTACTGCTGGCTGCCGAGCTCCTACTGAAGAACAAGGTAAAGAATACACTGATGAGAATAAACATACTGTAAATGTAACTGTATGAAACTGTACTCAGTACGTGATACTGTACTTCGCCAGGTGAATGACGGAGATCTGCCCCTGTTGCCTCCTCGCCGGGGGGAGAAGCTCTACATGGTTCCCCAGGGAATCAGGCCTGTAGTGCAGCTCACTGCAATTGAGGTACAAAATCATGGCTCCAGCCCACCCAGCCCCTATAAATTAACTTCACAAACATTACATGATCAGACAAAATCAGACCAACTCTAAGACTTCTGTTGTGGTTTTATGTAGTTCACTTTCTCC
>NC_045749.1:11940072-11953491 GCF_008692095.1 Etheostoma spectabile | reverse complement strand
CTTTTATCATGCTAGACCCATGATCTGCCCAGACTAGTTTCATAAATGTGTTAATGTGTTTATTTGATCCCAGGTGTTGACTTGGGGCTTAAGGAACATGAAGACCTACCAGTTGGCCACAGTTTCTTCCCCCAGTTTGATAGTGGAGTGTGGTGGTGTGATTGCTCAAACTGCCATTGTCAAGAACTTCAAGAAGAACCCCAACTTCCCTGGATCTGTGATGCTGCTCAAAGTGGTACAACCATCAGACTTTCTATAAATATTGTTTAATGTGTATACTTTCTATATTTTCTTACAGGCCTGTTCTGTTGTTTTCCTACCTTAGCTTCTTCCCAAAGAGGAGATGTACACCCCTCCAATTGTGCTTAAGGTAATCGACCACCGGCCATTTGGTAGGAAACCCGTGGTGGGTCAGTGCACCATTGACTGCCTGGAGAAGTTCCGCTGTGATCCTTATTGCATTAACAGTGAGGAATGCTTGTCTGCTAGAGGTATATACACACATGCATGGACTTAAGCAGATACACAGTCAGCTACATACAGTAAAGGTTTATTGTATCCTGTTTCCATTGACTTTGCAGTGGCAATGATGGCAGCTGCCCAGGGAGATGCTGTCATAGACATTGAGGAGAGACCCATCGTGAAAGCTGAGGTACATAATGATACACTCACAAAAGTTGGGAGACAATATATTCTGTCTACTTCCATTTATTGAATCTTTGTTGGCGTCTCACTTTGCAGCTCCAACCAGAGACTGTAAGATGTTTCTATTTTCCCAGATACTTATAAATAGCATATCTAAAAATAAAATAAATAAAAAGTTCATCATTATTTTCTATTGTGTAGGAGGAGGAATCAGTAGACTGGTGGAGTAAGTTCTATGCCTCTGTTGGAGAGCAGGAGAAGTGTGGGCCTTACCTGAAAAAGGGATACGACACGTTACAGGTAAGAACATGTTGTTTCACATTGGGAAAAACACAATTATTGATTTAATCTTTCTTTGATTCCTTCTTTGTGTTGGTGCAGAAAGCTATCTGTGAAAGACAGGGTTATGATGACCAGAATGTCCTTGTTCTTGTTCATTTTGATGAGACTTTGCAGTCGTATTATATCCAAAACAGAAAGAAGAATTTTTTTTCTCTCACATGAGTAGTGCAGAATCAGTTCTTCAAATGAAAAACAAGATGAATGTGGGATTTTTGTAAAAACTTGCAAGTAAGGTGTGAAGTATAGTTAGTTAGGGTGAAAGCTCACCATAATAAAATGTTTGATTTAGTTTTGGGTTGCGGATGATGCAGTAGATATACAATATATGAAGTCTGGCATTACCAAACCTATCTCCATGACGCTAGTAGGGTAAGGTCTGGCTACACCACACGTACATTCTTGGATAGGAGATAAAAAACGCTCTGGGTTATTGTCTCTAAGCTAAGCTCTGGAAGCAGCAATGGCTCATGAAGGAACTTGTTTTGGTGGAACATTAACACATGACAAAGAAAATGCTGCATATAATATTACATTAAGTTAACTTTGCACACAATACAGTAATGTGAGCTATTTAAATGTGCTAAATACATGGTGAAAGGTAATTTGCTGCTACCAATGTATCCCATTGTGTACTTTGTTAGATAGTACATGCTGTAAACATATTCTTTGTAAATCTTTACAATCATTCCCTGAAAAATGTAAATGTAAATGTAATTTGTGTTCTTCTGTCAGTCATTGTGTTATGTGGTTTGCAGGTGTTTAACAGTGAACTAGAAGAAGTTGCAGAGTTCCAGGGACTCACTGATTTCTGCTGCACTTTCAAACTTCAGCGAGGGAAGACCGAAGATGGTGAAGATGATCCCACTGTGGTGGGAGAGTTCAAGGTAACAAAGCCACATTTTGAAGAAGTATGCCCGTGTGACTCAGCATCCCATTATACCTGAACTATTGTAACATGAGAAATCTCTGCTTTCACTGCTGCACAGACACTTTTTCTAGCCCTTGTCTGCCCTCTGGTGGATAATGTATGAATTTCATTAACACAGTAGATGGACAGTTAGCCTGCAGATTGGTATGTCTGTGAAGGTTTGCTACAGTAGTATACGTCTGTAGTTGAAAACCATCACCCTGTCCTGAATATGTGGATTATATGGATCCTTCTTTTGTATTGTATCCATATTTGATAATTAAAGGCTGTAAAAAAATGTTTAAAAAGACTGACCAAGTTTAGTGACCTACAAATATTAAGGGATAGGAATAAATTAATGAATTAAAATTTAATAAATTTAATAAATTAAACTCTTTCTTTGATTTAATTTTTACTATTTACAAATACATGCATTGTGATTCAAGTTTTGAATTGTGTAATGGTAAGTTAAAGACATTTGAGTGTATAATAAAGTTGTGTTTTATTATAGATATGTAGGCAATCCGTTCATTTATATTTAGACCCATGTTGGACAGCTTATGTGTTTTTATTTTAGCAGCTTATTTTTCAGGAAGAATGACAAACCACTGAAAAATGAATTTGTCAACAGAGATTCTACAATCTGTTGTTACCTTGATATTGAATACAGTTCCTCTTTGAATGTTATTATATTGTAGAAGAAATGTTTTGTTACTAATTGTGCTGTCCTATTTGGTGATATTCAGGGCTCATTCAAGGTTTACCCACTTTCCGATGATCCAGGGGTGCCAGCTCCACCCCGGCAGTTCAAAGAGCTTCCTGAGAGCAGACCTCAGGAGTGCCTGGTCAGAATTTATGTGGTGCGCTGTCTTGACCTGCAGCCTAAGGATACAAATGGCCTAGTGAGTATTAATGAAGCTGCAACTGAACAACCACCCTGGTTTAGTACTAAATTGAATGACAACCACTCTTTAAATTTTATTTGGTGAAAAAGTTGATTGAAGCTACTGATGCTAAGCTCTTTTTAATGCATTTTCATTTTAGTGTGACCCATACATTAAGATTTCACTGGGAAGAAAAACACTGGATGACAGAGATAACTACAAACCAAAAACCCTTAATCCAGAGTTTGGGAGGTGAGACAGCAATGTGTTTATCTCACTAGGATGTATGTTCATTTTCTATTTCTTCAAAGATTACGGACAATTTTAAGTTTGTTCACAGTAGGAACGTAAAGAAGCAACGCAAACATTACATTCATTTTTGTCCAGGATGTTTGAGCTGTCCTGCTTCCTGCCTCAAGACAAGGACCTGAAGATTGCTGTGTATGACTTTGACTTACTGAGCAGAGATGAAAAAGTGGGTGAGACGGTGATCGATTTGGAGAACAGACTCCTGTCTCGTTTCAGGTCCTGTTGTGGCCTTCCCCAGACTTACTGTGTGTAAGTATGTACTCTTAACAGTACAATGTCTACAGTGTAGTTCAGACATCTACAAAGTAGGCCAGGGACTTATTTGATTGGTTTTAACTTCTCAAAGCCAAACCTACAAAGCTACAACTTTCTTGCAGCTCAGGGATCAATCAGTGGAGAGACCAGCTGAAGCCTTCTCAGATCCTCCAGAACGAGGCCAGAGTGAGAGGTGCCCCTCCTCCACGCATAGAGGGAGATGGCAGCTCACTGTCTTTCAAAGGAAAACAGTACAACCTGCAAGATTTTGGTACTGCCATTCTCAAATGCCCTATTATCGTATTTTTGGTAGTGTTATAACTTACATTTTCTTAACAGAATATTTAACAATGATTAATTAGTATGCTGCAGTTGTATGTTGTTCTCATTTTGGCTCTTTGATATTAAGATAATCCTTTCATCCTTAATCTTTGTGATCTACCATGCCCTTTACAGAGGCAAACACTGTGATCCACCCGCACTTGGGCCCAGCCAGAGAGAGGCTGGCCCTGCATGTCCTCAGAACCCAGGGCTTGGTACCAGAGCATGTGGAGACCAGAACCCTGTGCAGCTCCCACCAACCCAACCTGTCTCAGGTTAAAGCAACAGCAATAACACCACGTTATTTTTGTTTTAGTAGAGTTACAGGTAGTAGAGATAAAGTATGAACATGGTGCTCTGCAAAATTAACATTTTAATTTCGTTGATAGCTTTTTATTTTTTTAAAGAGTCTACAAATTTCTACAAATACAGGGGCACATTCAAATGTGGGTAGACGTTTTCCCCAAGAACCTTGGTTTGCCAGGGCCCCCATGTGATATCACTCCACGCAAAGCCAAGAAGTAAGAGATACTTGAGAAAATATTCTTTTATCATTGTGCATTTAAGGGTCAAAGATAACGCTATATTTAAAACAGGTACGTCTTACGGGCCATCATTTGGAACACAACTGATGTCACTCTGGATGAAACAAGCATCACTGGAGAAAACATGAGTGACATCTACGTTAAAGGGTACATTCCTTGTCCTGTCTCTTACCTTAACCCTTATTGATACTTACATATAGCAAGATACTGAGCAAAGGTACTTATATTACACATAGCTAATATGAATTTAACATTCTAGATGGATGCCAGGTATGGAGGACAACAAGCAGAAGACAGATGTCCACTACAGATCTCTGGATGGTGATGGAAATTTCAACTGGAGGTTCATCTTTGGGTTTGACTACCTGCCTGCCGAACAGCTGTGTCTTGTCTCGAGGAAAGTGAGTGAGATCATGGAGCAGGAACAAAGCATCAACAGCAGTGATTTTTGTTTGTGATCAAATCTTTTTCTTTAAACAGTCAAACAAAAGTACACTACACACACCGAAGAAGGCACAGTGCACCTTTTCCACAATCTTTTCTTGCGATTAAATGTTTCACTCTAAAAGAAAGAGAGGAAACACGGAGGGAGACACGACAAAAACACAACAGCAAGAACGATGCACACAACTCACAAACAAGACACACAGACACACACAAACAAATAAGAGGCATCAGCAGCAGTGATTTTTGTTCATAACCAAACCGTTTTGTTGTTGCTGTGTTAGTATGATGACAGGTATTAATCTAAATTTTGTGTCTTTCTACAGGAACACTTTTGGAATCTGGACAAAACGGAATTTAGGATTCCTCCTAAATTGATCATCCAGATTTGGGACAATGACAAATTCTCCATGGATGACTACTTAGGTGAAACAGCAGTTATATTAACCCCATTTTATGCCATGACCACACAAAGGGAAGGTTTTGAAAGATAGATATCTGCTGGAGAGGACTGCTGCTATAAAAGACAATTTTTTTTTTGTCTACGTCTCTGTTACAGGTTCAGTTGAGCTGGATTTACTCAATCTGATATCTCCTGCTAAGAGTCCAGAAAAGTGCAGCCTAAAGATGTTGCCTGGGATGGCGGGCTCAGTCCCTTCCAAAAGACCACTGCCTAATTCACTATTCTCCCAGAAGTCTGTAAGAGGCTGGTGGCCATGCGCGATCGAGCAGGATGGGAAACATGTGCTTGGCGTATGTTTATGTCCACAGCACAGTCCTGAGTTACGTTTTTTTCTGGTTACTGTTTAAGACTGTGTTTCAAACTCCACAGGGGAAAGTAGAGATGACACTGGAAATAGTGGACCAGAAGGAGTTGGAGGAGAGACCTGCTGGGAAAGGCAGAGATGAGCCAAACATGAATCCCAAACTGGACCCACCCAAGTAATAAATCTGAGTACTTAAAACAATAACAATGCATCGAAAATAGGATTTTGTATCTGTATGAATTGCATCACGTGACTTATGTGAATGTTGCTGTCTTTCTCTATTCCACAGCCGCCCTGACACTTCATTCTTCTGGTTTATAAACCCTTGCAAGACCATGAAGTTCATTGTTTGGCGCAGATTCAAATGGATTTTCCTTGCAGCGATTTTTCTTCTGCTGGTTATCTTGTTCCTTGGGATCATGTTCTACTCCTTACCGGTAAGATTACATAGTTTACTGGTAATTTATTGATTTTAATATTTCTGAAGCTGCCATTTATATTTTGTATTCATCCACAGTATTTTGTAATCTGTGTGGATTTTAATTGCGTCTATTCTATATCCACAGAACTACATCTCAATGAAGATTGTTAAGCCTTTTTCCTAAGGAGCATTGCAAAGAAACTGTCTGTGTTCCCGCTGCCAAATCTACAGTCCTCTTCACTGTTACCATTCCTCAGAAATATGCAATAACATCCTCTGCTGATGCCATAGCAGGCTGATATTTAGCATTCTCCTCTCACATAAGCCTCTTTCCGACCAAGTAGTTACAGGAACGTAGTTATAAGAACAATCCACTTTTAAACAGTGTTACTAACTACTCTCCACCGGTTTTGTCATTTGCATTCACACTGGCCAAGCGGCCATATGAACTGACCTTTTGTAATTATACCACAGCCATCTAACCACCACTATGCGAAAAAGGGAAAAGACCCTGCCCTGAAGTAGGAGCTGAAAGAGTTACAAGACCTGTGGCCAGAGGACTTTAATAATCCCCAAATTGGTCCAGTCAGAACACAAGAAAAATAGGGTCCTAGAAACTATATGTTCAAGAAACTGCAAAAATCCCTCTGGTCAGAAAGCGGCAATACTAACACCTGTCCACTTTTACTTTTTGCACACCCAGTATTGCTTACATTATATTTTCTGTGTTGCAAATAATCACTCTTTAAATTTAGACTAACAATCAAGAATGTGAAGAATTATATATTTTAATAAACTTAGTTTTAAACAAATTTGTCATTTTTGTTACATTTTGCACACATTTGAAATCAGAAACTGTCTACCTGTATTACCAATTTAAAAACATTCATTTTTTGTTTTTGTTTTATGTTAACATGTGAAGTGCATCAACATGATGGTTACCTAGATATATTTAGACTTATACTATTTTGTAAAATTCACTTAATAATATTTTTATGTCAAACATGACTGCAATAAGGAGAAAACCGAGTAGTAATTTTAGTTATTACAAAAACCAATGAACTAAGGCTAAAACCAAGATCAACATGAAATAAAGCGTCTTGTTGAAGTGGGAAAAATACATACGCTTCTAAGGATTTTTTTACTACTGATATTTGAATTGAATTACTTTACTTGATATTGTTCCTACTTTTTCACTTTTTGTCACTCCCCGATGTGCAGATTTGAGTCGCGTAGCCTACACGATGCTAACGAGAGACTTCTGTAATATCAACACAGAATAAAAATAGACCTACTTAACGAAGTTTGTTCACTGCTGGCTACAAATTAGCAATCAAACACAACAAAGGTTGTCACTTGAATGGCGTTTTAAACTAACGTTAGCAATCAAACAATCAAAGACAGCTAAAACGTTTTTGAATGATTTCCATCTTCTGTTATTGTTTGTAATGACAAAAGTTTATAATTTCAAAGATTTCACAAATTTCAGTATGACACGTTATGCCGTAAACCGTTTAAATCTGAGCATGCGCGACTCAAATCTGCACTCACTCACATCGGGGAGTGACATTTTTCTTTACTTGTCTCTTTAATGTTTGCACGACAGTTGACTCCTTTTAGACTACGTTGCTAGGATACCGACTCACGATTCCGCCTCCTTTCCCAAGAAACACGCCTGGATTGGTCCCGATTTTCCTGCCGTCAAGGCGCAGCAGCTGCCTGCAACAACGAAGTGAAAGTAAACCGGACGATATCATGAGTGATATGTTCAGGGGAGAAATAGTATATGAAAATAAATAAATAATTATGTAATGCATCTAACTCAGAAGTCTTACACAAAGAAGGGCATGCTTGTAAGTTGTATTTACTTGTTTTAATAGACACAGCATTGCTAACGTTAGCTTGATAATGTTACGGTAGCTAGCTAGCGCAATGTACTAAACGTTAGCTAGATCTTTAGCCAATCAAAGCTAGTTGGCTCACGATTACTTGTGTTTTTTTGTCTTGCAAGATGTGTTCGCATAAAGGTAGTAAGATAGTAGCTAACTATATTCTTTTGGAAAGAAACCTACTAATATTTTTTTGTTTACAGTGAAGGTAACGTTAATGTTAGAAGTGGTTAGTTAGGTTTTATTAGCTAACGCTAGCTAGCTAACTGCATCTGTGCGGAACCTGCCAGCAGCAGCTTTTCTTGTTTGTTTTTACAAATATCTGTCAGAAACTGATGCCTCTGGCAGGAGGCTGAATCGAAAGTCTCTGCCCAGCCTCAAGACCTGAGTGAAATGGGCCAAAGGTCTGAGTGTAGTTTCCTTCTAAAACCAAACATAAACACCGCTTTGTGTAAAGTCCAGTGTCACCTAAAAACGGGCAGTATATAGATATGTCATTACTTTGTTGGCATGTATAAAATTATCAGTGTCGCAGCTTCTCACCATGTGAATTATTTATTTATCAAGCAGCTTTTGTTAATTCCTCTTGTCTGAAAAGTCGAAGATGGATGAAGGGGTGGATTCTCAAAGCAGGTAAATCAGACACGTTAGCATTAGGATTGTTTGTGCTGAAGCTTTTTGTTTATGATTGGACACATTCTTGGAATTTAAAGTTTTGAATTAAGGATTAAGCACATAGAATATACTACTAAGAAAGTGCCCTCTGGGAAAATGGAACCTGCATTGTTATGATCATAAGGTCATAAGTGTACACTTTGTAGATTCAGCCTACTAACAAGGCCTTCTCTCACTTTGGTCTCCTTCTGTCCTGCTGCAGTATGGCTGCTGAAATCAAGCCAGAGGAAGTAAAGAATGATGTTCCAACAACAAACTTAACAGATGCAACTCTTTGTTTACCACAAAAGAGTGACAATTTAAAAGACTATGCACTAACTGAGAACATGCAAGATGACGTAGCATCTCAGACTTTGATGGACTGTGGTTCTGAAGATGGACTGGATGAATCTGTTCTTACAGGCAGCAGAAGTAACACAGCCCCATCATCCTGTTCTAACGGACAGAAATCTAAGAGGCCCACTTCACCTGGCCCTCACCCTGTAAAAACAACTGGTGTTGCTGCACACTCTCCAAATCCAAAACTCACTCTCTGTCTTAGTAATAGTCCCAAGAAGGGTGTCAGTACACCCAGTGATGTGGAGATGCTGAGTCCGGACAGCCCCATCTGTAAAACCTTGTTCGTGACCAGCTCTGCAGACAAGGATTTAGAGGGCAGTGCTTGTACAGAGGACTCTGGCTTTACAAAGGAACCACAGCAGTTTGTCTCTGATTCTGGATGTTCGGCCAAAGAAAAAGGCCATCTGGCTGATGATGCTGAGTACAGTGGTTCATCTGATATGAGCCAGTCAGGTGCTCTTTTCGAAAGGTACTTGTGAAACATTTTCTATCTTCCACTTTCTGTCTTTGCCAATTAATGAAATTCCTGTAGTGTCCTAGCTCCACTATGCTTACAATGTTCTTCAATAATCGTGCAGCATACTGCCCTGTCCTGTTTTTGTTGCGCTACAGAGTTTCATTCGCATTTCATAACATGGACAGAGGATGGCTGGGGACACCCATAGATGAGCTGAACAGAATGCCCCAGTGTGCCCCCCCTCTGTCTCACCTGAAAGCAGCGCCTCACCACACTGTCACAGTCCGGGTGAGTAAACAGCCACTTGTACTATGTGTGATTTTTGAATGTGGTATGTTGGAAAGAATACTACAGTCATAACAATAGGCATTGTGTGGTGGATCTGTAATCTTTGAAGAAGGGAGAACAAGATAAGGAAACATGGGAAGCCATCCTTCATGATCCCTCAGGGCCTCTTGTCAGTAAAGCTCCTATCAGACTGTGTCCTCCACAGGAACACTGTGAATGCTGCTGTGTAGCTACTACTTGCTCTGAACATCAACTAACCACTGCCAACCAAGCTAAATTCTCCCCATCACCCCCTGAATCACAAGAATACTAGACTTTTAATTGCTGTTTAAAAAAAACGCATCACATTTAAATCAGGGCAGCTGATTTCCAGTTGTTCAGTCAGCCAGAAAAGGAACATATGACTTTTGGTAAAACAAGTGTCAAGCTTTTATTCCCAATTATATATGTATTCAGTTTTAAGAGCTATATAGCAATCTCTTAATACATTTTGTTTAGAAGTGACTGACTATTTAATTTCATAACGTCTACCATGCCATGTTCTTAGTCTCAGAAGTTTTTAAAAGCCAACTATTGATCAGCCAAGATAGAAAGCAGGTATCTCAATCATCACTTCTCTACACACAACTGTTACCTGTGATGTCATTTTGTTTTTGCTGTCATTTTGTTTTCGTTACAGACAGATCTCCTCAGAGAAGGAGAGGTCCCTGTTGCATACCCCAGCAAGTTCAAAGATGCGTGGGATGATATGTTTGTGAAGATGCCCTGCTCTGAGAAGAATCTGTTTCCTATGGAGACTGAGGTATACTATACAAGTGCATCACAGCTTTGCATGCTTTTCAAAACAAACCCTGTATCATAACAAGGTCTGTTACTGTAGGAACATTTCAGTAAAAGCAATTTGTCATTTGTTGTGTCGTGTAGGATGGCAGTGGTGTCCAAAGTCGGTGGGAGCTGATCCGCACTGCCTTGCAGGGAGAGTTCAAAAGTTCTCTGGATGTGAGGGTAAGACAACAGTGCTGGGCTGGACTCTGCTGAATATAGTATGTGTCCTCACTGAGACAGGATAAACACCTTTTAAATGTGAAGTTACTTTCTCAAGTCGGTAATGAAACACTAAAAGTTAGTAAAAGTGCTAATTGTCTTTTTCTCCATCTTTTTTATGTTAGCAAACAATAACATTATGCATTATAATTTGTAAGGAGTGGGAGGGAACACAGTTTACTTTGCTTGGTCTCAGCAGTTCTCTGTTTTGGTACCTCCTAGTCTCCATGTTGTGTTTCAGTAGAGTTGAACACACAGTTCAATTTGTGATAAGTGACTGCAGAGAAAGAAGTGGGAAACATAAACATTACTCCAGTTTTCCACCCTGGAAGCATTTGTGAAAACCTTGTTTTTGGTTGTTCAAAAGTGGACAGCTGAGGTTGGTGTGGATGGAACGTAGAAACGGTGAGGAATAAAATATTGGCTTATTTGGACAAATGCTTTTTATACTGTAGAATTTCTAAGGTATTATTCCAATTAAACTGTCACAACACCTATTCCATAAACAACCACAGGGTGGCAGACTTTGCATATATCCAGTTGTATCCCGTATTAAAAGAAGCTTTGTAATTTAAGAACCTGAATATTTTTGTGCATTAAACCTGCTGTTAATCTACTGCCATACAGTTTATATATTAAAAATGGTCTTCTATGAATAAATAACTATTCTCTTGTACAGGATGCTATATTGAGATACAACACAGCCCATGTAAAGAAATGGGACTTCACTGCCCTAAACCTTCTTTGCACAGAGGTAAGATGTCCACGTTTTATAGGCTGGTTTTGTACCAAAAATAAAGCAGGAAGATAAAAACAGCTTCGCTGCTCATATTGTAACTGTCAAAACATGAATTAGGCATGCATCTTTGTTGTATACTTTGGGTGGGAAACCTAATTTAAAGGAACACTACTTTATTTTGTATTCTAATTTCCTAATTTGCTATATAACAGGCTTTCATATTCGTTATTATTGTAATAGAATTGAAATATAAATACACACCTCATCAGTGAAATGCAACCAGTTGTGCGCATCACAGTTCTGACAGTCAGCCCCTGTGAACTTTGCTGGCAGTGTTTGTTTAACTCACCATGATTAATTATGTCTTTAAAATTACCTTAATGAAGAATTAAGGTAAAGCTGATACTAAACTAGAGTTGTTATCGCAAAGGGAGCCTGCTCTCCTCTGTTTGACTGCAAGCCCATCAGTGTGCGTTGTCCCTTGCCAGTACCTGGGAGTCTCACAGGAGCTAATATGCTTCATACATTTAGGACAGATGGGCACAGAGCATGGCGGCGGCAGCTGTTGCGGGTGAACCATGGGGATGTCTTTCATTTTTCTGTCTTTCTCCTTTCTTTAAACACTTATTTTTCTCTGCGTAGACAGTTAGGGACTGTAATGACATACCTGTTGTCAAAGAAACTTCTTCCCATGTGGGATGATTATTTACCTATCTTTCCTTATTATGAAATGACTTTTTCAAACTGTTTTGAAATGACCTTTTTCAAGTAAAGCATCAGTCCTTTCGCTGGAATTGCTTCCCAAAATCCTGTAGACACAGTAGTACTGCCTGTCTACTGGCAGTGTATTTACTTTGATGTGAGTATATGGCATATTACCACCCAAAGTGGCAGAATCTTTGAGTAGATAGCAAACCAATTTCAGCTAGACGTCTAATGGGTTTACCTACATATAGTAAAGCATGTACTTTATTATCAAACTCAGTGTCTTTATTAGAGCCATTAGGAACAAGGTAATTATTTGAATAGAGTTCTTACAACTAAGTGGGGACATTTCATGCTTGCTACGGTCCAGTCAGATTGATATCTGAACTGATATCCATCCCTTCTCATCATTAATTACTCAGCAAAATTTAATTTCCAAAATGGTCTTTTTTTTTCTCCTCCCTGAAATAATTTCTCAATGTAAAGCAGAGAGCTTGGTAGATCAATAGCCACCACAGCCTTTTTATAGCTTTATCCAATTTCATTAAAAGGTCCCATTAAATCTGCAAGGATGCTCAGTAATACCAGCAAGAAACTCACCCTTCCAGGAGACTGTTGTGTCAGCAGCTCCATCTAACTGCCCCATGCGTGGTATGTCCCAGTTGTTCTTTCAGGCTGTGGCATGAAGTTGATGTTTGATTATTAAAAGTTAATAGAACTCCAAATTTGGAGTTCCAAAAGTTATGTGCAGTAATTGGAAAAAGTTATAAAGTAAAGTGCATAGATGTACATTGGTTATAACTGCTTTCTATCAGTTACACCTCTTTCAGTTAGTGGATGCAGGATGAGGGATCATTCAAAGCATCCTGCCAACAAATTGAGCAGGAATGATTAACAGCTGCCATTCTACAGCAGATATGTATAAGTGATTAATCGTCACACACAGAATAATTATGGACTGAATTGTTTTGCTGCTTGGGCAACCCAGTTGATGAGTAATTGACATAATTATTCTTTTACTGCTTCTCTGCTTATGCCTTTTATCAATGTTACTCCTCTTTCACTCCAGTTTGTGGTGTGTTTGAATCCTAACTGTTGCAATCCTCAGCCAGGACCAGCTAATTAAATGTGGAGGAACATTTGTGCAGCACTGGGGTAATTGTCACAAGGTACATTGCCGCTGGGCCAGTGATTGACACTCCCCTCACCGTGTAATAGCAATAGGGGGGAAAAAAAGAGTTATCCAAATGAGGGCTTGTCTGTAAGTTGTCTTAGTGTTTTTCCCCTGCCAAATGAAACTGTCACTGTGTCACTTTCTGATGAATGTCTGAGGGCTGAGCAGGAAAGCAGTCCAGGAGTAAGTACAGCTGATGTCCCAATAGTGCATAAACATTTAGCAGCTGGACTACAGCACACTCCCTCTCACTTTTGTGCGTGGTCACT
>NC_045749.1:11926225-11940062 GCF_008692095.1 Etheostoma spectabile | reverse complement strand
TCTATCTCAGTTTCTATTAAACATTCTTAGACCTCAAAAAAAAAATATGTAAAGTTGAGACTTGGGTATGTTTAGCTGCCAGGAAATGAAAACACCTGTAAAGACCAGAATGGCTGGAAGATCAGAGTGTAATCGATCATTAGCCTATGCAGCAGTAAATCTGGACTGTCCCGCTAGAACGCAGTCTATCATATATATTGATGTGAAAGGTATAGTTTGTGTGTGCAACCTAGCCTACGTTTTACCGTGGTGGCCGGCGGTTGTGGCTGTGGAAAGGCCCGGGATCATATTTCTACCCTCATCCGGCCGCATAACCAACTACCATCTATTAGTCCCACAGGAGAGCTTTATGATGTCTGCCAGCTCATTACTTCTGACAGCATTTAGTCAGACCTGCTCTGCAGCCATATAAATGCCCCTAGCCAAATCACCCACCAAAGACTTCCTGTTGAAAATCAAGCTACCCTGCCATTCTCTCAGCAATTGGTCATTTGCATTTCCTCCAGAAGGTCCATTTAATCAGTGCAAGCTCCCCTGCTTACCTTGATAGAGTAAGTCAAGTGATTGATGACAGTGACATTCGAAGCCAATACACTCATAAGTGATTGCGTTGTAAATCTGATTCTATGATGGAATAACTGGGTGTTTATTTTAGAGGGAATTGCAGATGGATGCTGAGGTAAGCTATAGGCTGGAGTATGGATGCCTCGGCTGTGGCAGGCTTGCTCCCAGATTGATGGTAGTTTATTCTGAAAATGGTTCTGTGTAGCGAGCAACTCTGCAGCATTTCTATTTCTTCTTTCAACGCTGAAGTGTTGGGATTATTGATATCTGAAGAGTGGGAGTTCACCCTGAAACAACAATAAACCTCTTTTTCATTTAACTGACATTGAGCTTTCCTGTTGGATATGAGAAAATTAAGCATCCTTCCTTGGATATTGGTTACTGGGTTTGGGTTATGACCTCAGACTCACTGTCAAACAGTTATTAGACCATTTACACTTTTCATCAAGTAGCTGGCAGGGCCATACTGTATCTCTGTCCTAACAATCTAAAAAAAACAACTAAAAACAATACTAAACCCTAAAATGTTTTCTAAACCCTGTTTTCTAGAAATTATGGGTAATATAATTTTTATTTAAATGTTTCAGAAACTAACAGTAAAAATAAAGAAATGTATTAGTAGTTTTTCTTAAATCCTGCTGACAAACAAACCGAGCAGAAAACATAACCTACTTGGCAGAGGTAAAAATGATTTGGTTGTGATTTTGGTTGGAAAAATCAGTGGTGTTACAGACCAATATGTCACTTCAGATATAATCCTTCACTCTGACTGCTAGCCCTGAATAACTGCCTGCCTAACTAGGCAGGCAGCTCCACAGAGATATACCAATTAACAGTACATCTGCATTATTTGTTGCTTTCTTTCTCCTCTCCAGTATCTTGAGCATTCTGAATTACAACACCTGTTCAATGTCGTACTGCCAGCTATGGTTGACCTCGCACTCCGTGTTCCTGTGCTCTGCACAATGGTAAGTGCAGTTTACTATTTTTGAATATGTGCAATGTTTATGTTTAGGGGGCTTGCAGGAGTTGTGTGACTTGAAAGGTGAGTTTTTGTGATACAGTGGGTTTAAAAAGAGATCTGCAGTGTTAAGGGATATTGGAGGAAGGATGTAAGTGCGTGCAGTCAGCAGAAAGGAGAGGCAAAGGGTTAGATGGTGGATGTTATACAAGATCAGCTCATGAGTTAGAACTGCTATATAATGAATGCCCCTATTGGTCTATATCAAGAACTGCTTCATTAGAAAAAAAGGGCTCTGAGAGGAGAGCCCGTCTCATTTCCAGTCATCCATCTGATGTGTCATGCTTGTGCACTTGAGGAAATGACTCTTCTAAAATTTAACATTCAGTCAATTCCTTTGGACTTCCACACTAGCCCTTCTTCCTCTGAGCAATATATTTTGAGAAACAGGCCCCTCTCTTTTATTCACATTAAATGGAGCTGATCCATGTCACAGAGCTTTTAAATGTCATTCCCATTTGTCTTTATTTTTTTGTTGTCCGTCATCAATTATAGCAATGCAAAAATCCCAACATTGGTATTTTTGTAATTCAGTTATTCATTCCATACTCCTTAGTTTAATTAAATTAACTTAATTTAGCTCCCACTCCGGGCAGGATAGGAAAATCCCTCTGGTTGCTACTGGAGACAGAAACAGGGGCAGGACATTGAAGATGCTCAGGTTTAACTAAGGAAGGGAATTTCTGGTACAGATTTCACTTCAGAATCATTTGTAGCGGTTGGATAATAAAAGCTTTCTGACTCTCTGCTTTATTTTGCAGTATTAAGCGACAAGGCCAATGTTTGTGTGTGTGTGTGTGTGTGTGTGTGTGTGTGTGTGTGTGTGTGTGTGTGTTATTAGAGCTGGTATTGATTTGCTAACTGGTGGCAGCCTTGGGAGGCTTCTTTAGCCCTAATGAAGATAGATGGGCCCCATGTGTCTGACTGAACCAACCTGGGGAGAGCAAGAAAACGAGGACCTTAATTACTACCACCCATTTACCTAATGGAACTCCCCTTGTCTCCTCTGCTTACTAGATTGCTAAACTAATTATCTATCCCCATGAGCCATCAGACCCACAGTACTGCACCCACGTAACCTTGTGTGTTTCTTGTAAATTTCTTTTTGTCTCTACGTTTCCCATTCTGATCTCCAGTCCCACAGGTTTGGTCTCTTTGTCACTTTTTTTCCTCTCTCTTTCTAGCCAATACCCCTACTGAAGTCAAGGATGAACCACTCCCTGACTCTGTCTCAGGAGCAAATAGCATGTCTTCTGGCCAATGCCTTCTTCTGCACTTTCCCTCGACGCAACTCCCGCAAGTCGGAGTACTCCAATTATCCTGAGATCAACTTCTACAGGTAAAGGCCCACCATCCACTGTAAAAAAACTGTAGACACACAAAACAATTATAGGTAGCTCTCTAGTGTAATTGAATGATTTTCAGTCATTAGTATTTTATTCACAAAATAAGGTTTGTTCCTTAAACTTTTGCTGAGTCCCTTTGTAAGCCATTCCTTTAATAAGGAGAAAGAGTAGATCTCAGACTCAGATATTGATCCTAAGTTAGCCGCATTGGTCTGTATGCTTCAAGAAGAAGCTTACGATGCTGTCTGACAGGAGCATTATTGGACTCATTGGCATCATTATACTATTTTCTGGTCTTCAATGATTATGGAACATCCAGTGTTGCCCAGTTTTTATTGGCTTAATAACAGTCTCACAATGTTCTCAGTAGTTTTCTGTCCAGTAATTGTGCATCAAATATATTCAAAGATTAGTAATATTTGCATGATTAAGTGCAACCATCTATTACAAATGGGTAGAATTTTGAGGACTAGCTCTTTCTTTAGTGGCCCTTGCATTCAGAAGAAACTGATTTCAATATGGGGGCACTGCTGCCTTGAAAACCCTTAATAACTAAATTCTATTATTCAGCTTCAACTCATTTAGTGTCCATTAAGTTTACATACAGTAACATTGAAGTTTATTCTTTAAGTTTGCATGCAGAATGTCATAACTAGGTGACTTGGATCTAGCTGGTTACAGAGTTACAGCTTGTTGTATCTCTTTTTTTTATATAGTTTATATATAGTCTTTATAGTTATAGTAAGATTACATTGTGTGCTGTAACTGCCCCTGTCACCTTATATCCTTGAGGATGTGGGGGAACCTTAATGACCTCCATGTTTCTCTTATGTCTTTTTATGTGGGAAGGAGATTTAGCGTAGGAGTGTAAAATTGGTGTTCTCTGTTTCAACCTACTCGGAACCAGTGGTCTGTTAAGAAAGCCTGGGATGGCTAATTGAAACAAATTGTTTTGATAGACTTTTTTAAAGGGCACACCTGTCTATCTGTTTCTAGCTTCTTATCTTGATGTTGTGGAGTCAATGTTGTATGCAACGGACAGAGGTGATGCAGTGTGGAATCAGGCCTATATTATTGTTTCTGAAGTACACAACCTTTGCTCTGTTGCTGTAACGTGTGAAGATGGCAGCAGAAGATGTGGCTGTGTGTGGTCTGTTATCACAGTTTTCTGTAGTCTGTGTTAATGACGTCCAGCTTGTTCTCTGTTGGAGAAATACTTAATTGTTTGTTGTCTTGTTTTGTTACTTGTGCTCAAGGCATTTGAAGCAGCTGATAATGGTTACAATTTTGAGATGTTGTGTATGGGTGTAGTGGGGCTGGTAGCAGTTATAATAAGATTTTGTTTCCAGCTCTGTTACAGTGTTATGAACTTATGCACCTCAGTACACACTTGGCATTGTCCAGATATCACCTCAACTCAATTTCCCTGTATTTCTTTGAGGCACCATCTCCTCATTAGTGATATGTGTAATCCCTTTCGGTGATGTTTCCTCGGTTTGACAATACATTATTATGATAGCGCAGACACTCATTGCAGAACATGGTATGAAGGGTCACAAAATTCACAATTCAATATGTCAATGTTGTGTTGATATCACTATATGAGACTAGATATCATCTTAAATTTTGGATAGATCATAGTATCGTAGTATGGTAAGTGTTGTCTTTACCTGGTTTTACAGGCTGCATTACAGTAAAGTTCTGAACTTACAAGACTGTTCTAGCTGTTCTATTATTTACCTTTACCCACTAAATCAATAAATAATTTCTGGAGAATATTTAATCAAAAATCTCATTGTGTAAATAACATTTTGTTAAAGCACCAATAGTCAGCCATGAAATATCGTCACAATATCGACATTGAGGGATTTGGTCAAGAATATAGTAATATTTGTTTTTCTCTATATTGCCCAGTCCTAGTTTATGGTTCAGTTTGGTACGTTTTTGGTACACATTTCCAATTTCAACTTGCTTTTTACTGTTTGTCTTAACATAATACTTGCTAAGAACATAAGAAACATAAACTCTTCTTTGTTTTCAAATCTTTAGTAAAAGAATATGTTTTTTTAATAAGTGCAAACAAAAAATGCAGCTTTATTTTCATAGGAATATGGACACAATTTAGAATAAGGCCATCAACATAAAGTGAAGCATAATCTCTACCAGCACTAGACTTTTAAGTGCAACATTTTCAATACAATAAAAGGAATATAGCTGGATTTTTGGAAAAGTGCTACTGTGTTATTATAAATAAATGTTACTTTAATCATATGCTGAAATCCTGCATCCTCCACTACTGCGCTATAAACCGGCCAATGCTTTAGTCATGGATTGGATTGCCGTGTCGGAATCTGCATAGGGAGGTTGTGTAAACGCCGCAGGAAAAAAAAGAGTTGCTCTGTCTTACCCGACTCTCTCATGCTTGGCCGGTCAACGGACACACTGGTTTGATGTCTTTATAAATGCGGCCTCATATTTGGATGTATTGTTGCTAGCATAAGCCACATGTCTTGCACACAGTCACTCCTCTTTCCACCACTTTTTTCAGTCACTGTCAGGTAACACCAAATCCGTAATCCCATACAGCAGACCCAGACTGACTGCATGTGTGATTTGGTCCATATTCCCCCCCCTTCAACTCCCTCATTTTTATCTGAACCTTAATTGTGCTCTCATAATCAGTCATCTGTGTGGGTGCATGATATCTGCCTCCACATCAAAACGTTAGTGGCCGACTAAGTGAAGAGGCCTCTGTAATAATGTAAGCATTGATTCCAGTTGGAGGGCTGGCTGTTTCAGATCCATGCCAGCACTTGGTTGCAGGCCTGCCTTTACTATCGTTGTTTCTGCCGGCAGTGAAATACAAGAAAGAGTGAGTAGGTAAAAAAGTCTTGGTGTTTCTGAAAAGACAAGACAAGACAACCAGTGCATTCTAAAATGGGCCCCGGATCGTTACTGGCCCTCCCTTTCCCCCTGTAATTGAGGGAGTGCCCATCACTTTGCTTATCAGCTACAGTAGCACTCTGTCTTGGACAAGGAGAGCAGCAAGCAATCTGCTGATTGCTGTTTTGGCAGAACTGTCAAGGTTTGTCCTCCGTTAAGTGATGGATAGATTCGAAGGAGAGGAAAGAAGGCAGACTTATCGCTTTAGCTTGTGTTTTCCTCTGAATGAGAAGAAAATGACATAGGAAGCCAGTTTAGTCAAGAATGCAAGCTCATTATTAAGAAATAAATCCCAATAAAAGAAATCCCAATAAAAAAAAATCCCATCATTCCACCTATGTTTCATTTACACTGTCTCATAGGCAGGTTGTCCTCCATGGTAAACAATGCTAAATTTTACTAAGGGAAATGGGGCGGGGGGCTTCCCAGTGCACAAGTAACGCACTGTGCAAGGAATGTAAATAGTGGCAAAAACACATTTGATATGCAGGAATTGCCTAATAAATTGTTGTTTTTTTTCTTACTGAAAGCCTTGTAGTATATTACCTTTTTCATGCCATTTACCCCCTCTGTTTGTATGTCTTTACTGGTCTGGGCAGAAAGCAGCACATATTAATGCTGAACTGGGATTACTCCTCAGTTTATGTTGCTTTTAATGGAGGGAGAGCATCAGTATGGGGTGATTTTAAGCCGTCGCCCTCTCTCTCTCCCCTTCCCTCCTCCCTCCGTCCACCCTAGTTTTTATGGAAACTGAAGAGCAGAAACATGGCCGCAAGCGGTCCCATTGTGTGAAGAATAGAGGTAGATGGGAGAGACATCATGCCAGTTTAAAAGCTTGACCTCACTCAAGACATGCTGTGGCATGGTTGTGCAGTGAGCTATAGATAATAACTCGGAGTGAAACATCCATGTCTCTAATCTGCTAAAACGCATCACATTTTATTTCATATACAAAAACTATATTTTGAGTAAAAGTAGATTTTTTTCTTTTTTAGAGACACTAAAGTGTCTCATGTGCTATTTGACAAAGTCAGTACCCTACAAAAATTCCCATTTGCTCTCTTTTTCAGGTTATTTGATGGTTCTTCACCCAAAAAAATTGAGAAATTGAGAACCCTGCTTTGCTACTTCAGGAGAGTTACACAGACCAGTAAGCATAAATAACATCCAACATGATGTTGCTGCAGGTGTTTCTCTGTAATGCTGATGATCAGTTGATTAACATTTTTTTCTTTTTCTTTTTAAGAGCCCAAGGGTCTTGTTACATTCACAAGACAAGTGCTGAACAATCCTCCAAACTGGGAAAGGTATTACTATATTCTATTCTACTACATTATTAATATAATGTTTTAATGAGCTGAATTGTTGATATAATCTACCCACAGCAATCTATAATAAAGACTTTTTTTTTTTTTAAATATTAAATATACATTTGTGCTATGTTTTGGGTCAGTAAATATTATTTTCATACACAGTGACACTTCA
Source organism: Etheostoma spectabile (assembly GCF_008692095.1). Classification (NCBI taxonomy): domain Eukaryota; kingdom Metazoa; phylum Chordata; class Actinopteri; order Perciformes; family Percidae; genus Etheostoma; species Etheostoma spectabile. Next base: position 11,932,703 of record NC_045749.1, on the reverse strand, counting down.
AATTATGTCAAATTGTTTAAAAAAATGTTTTTTTTTCCCACAACTTGATTGAACCAATATGAAATGTGTTGATGTTATCGGAGTAGAGTAAGGAGGACCACTCACACAACATGACACATCAGAGTTCCTCTGCTGCTCATGCCCACAGCTCAGTCATCATCCAGTCCATACTATGAAACATAATGATGGCAGCACTGTGCTGTTTGGTGTGTTTTTAACAGGTGGGATTGTGAGACTGAATGGTGCCAAATACAGATACATTTTGTGGAAAGACCTGAGGTTGAGGTGGCAGTTAAGTTTAGGCTTGATTCACAAATGCTTCCCATCCAACCCAACAATGCCTGAATAAACCTTCCTAAAAGAATGTCAGTGAATTCCTAAATTTAGATGTGCAAAAGTTATCTGATGAGATGAAAGAAGTTGACACTGTTGCTCCAAAAAATTTAATGACTTGGAAAAGTTTCAGGTGATATTCAGTTACATATTTCAGCAATAGATCAGTTTATTTGAATTTCTGTGACCTCACATCCGAACAAGCTGTTTCTTTCAAACCTTTCAATTTTTGAAAAATTCACACTTTGCGTTGTGTATTGTGGCTTTACCTCTTTAACAATGAAATTATTATATTGTATTAATACAATTAATTACTCTTTTTAAAAGAATAAGTTAAAGTTTTGTGATCTTTTTTGTCAAGTTCCCAGACTCCGCTGAAGCGCCTACACATCACTTGTGAGGGGACAATTGAGGATGATGGATATGGGATGCTGCAGGTAGGAATTTGTTTGTTTTGTATCAAATGCCAAGTAGAACAAGTTATTCAAGATGGCGTAATGAAGGTATTTTTCCTGCCAGTGCCCCCCAATCATTGTAAAAGGATTCCTTTTTTGTAACCACAAACCCAGACAAAAGTGTTGGAGTATCAGATGTGATGCACTGTAGAATGCCTGTTTTGCACTTGTTATTATGTGTCAAACCTAACAAACATGACTCTGACCATCAGCCTTCTGTTTAGCTTTTTAACTACTTGTCTGAATTGTTGTCCACCACCTGCAGAAAGTTAAAATTGGCTGTATCATTTTTGTGCTCATCTGGGAAGGTTATTGGCTCTATTTCCGCATTGATTTACACCATCTCCCCACTCCCCCTCAGTCTTTCAGGATAGCTGGTGCATTTTTTACTATAGCTGACACCTCAAGTGTACATAAATGTACACTTGAGTAACTCAGAGTAGCAAGGGTGGAGGAGAAGACCCTGGGGTGGGGGAGGAGGAGGCGCACGGTGGAAAAGAAGACGAGGGTGAGCCATCTCACTGGGATGCCCCACTGGGCCTAGAGTCCCACAGGCGGATTGATGGCTACCTCAGCAAGCTGGGCACTGGCTGTGTGTTGACTTTTGATAGTGCAGAGTGGGCTGTCATTCTGTCAGGAGGTGAGATTGAAGGGTGAGGGGGTGTAAGGTGAGGGGTGAACCAGTGAAGGAGGTGAGTTTAGCAACTGGTTAGACAACATACACACATGCACATACAAACACACTCTCTGTCACACAGATTGACGTAGCTGTGGGCCAGTGAGTAGAACCCTCACCCCTGACAGGCTGTTTGAATAGCAGCATTGTGATTGAATGGACTGTCCTCTTATTCATGCCACAAATACAAGGAGTGGGCTTGCATGGCTGGAAGCTCCAGGATCACATCAAAAGATTTGGCTAAAATGGCTAAAATTCCGTTTGGGAGAAATTGGTTTACCACGTGCATTTAATTTTTTATGGTTACAGCACTCAGAAAATCAGATAATGATACTTCACATAAACAACTTTGGATCAATGTTTATAAATTACCTCAGATATACAGTATTTCAGCATTTTGGTTCTGCAAATGATTTAACTATTGACTATTGTTTACACCGATATATCTGCAATGAGCTTGTATCGGCCAATACATTGCCCCAACTGATTTATTGCTCTAGCTCTATTAAAAACAGTGTAAGTGTAAAATATTTGGTCTTCATCAGGGATAAGTTCCCGCCTATATATAGAGTAAAGAGACTTCTAGACTTAAGAATTACAAATATTAAGGGTGATTGAAGTACTCACTTGTTTTTAAAAAGGACAGTGGGGTTGTTTCCTCTCTTCCTAAGTAATGCCAATAAACTTATTTTTAAAAATAGAGGCAGTCTGCACACATTCATGCAGATGTTATATTACTGCTCTGCTTGCAATTAATTGTATTTTATAGATATCTGAACTATCTTGTAAAATGAATGTTGTTATGCTACGATTATTTGATTTGATTATTTATAAGCTTCTAGCAGTGTAGTGATTAATAGACATTTGTCTGTGTTAAATGCAGTGATGGGAATAATAGTGTTATAAAATAATGGCGTTACTAACGGCGTTACTTTTTTTTTTAGTAACGAGTAATCTAATTGATTACTCTTCCCATCTTAATAAGGCCGTTACCGTTACTGCCAAAAAATGCGGCGCGTTACTATAATTGAAGCTGTTTTTTTTTCATCAGACCATCTCGATCCCTGAGCCAAGAGGCAGAAAGACTTTTTTTCTTCCTTGGTTAGTGGGCAGTGCAAGAGACAGCGCATACATGCTAACGATTGGCTGAGGTTGAGTAAAATTTCACTTTAAGCTAATCATAGGTAGAGTTGGACAGTTGTTCACAAGCACGCATAGTTGGACACACAACGAACAACACAAGCGAGTCAGTCAACGAGAGATTTCTTGCTAAAGATTTTCCACCGTGGTCGGAAAACATAGACACTATGACTCTAGAGTGGCTACTCGCTCCAAAGCTAATCACTGTCACTCTCTCACTTCTCCCTCACTCTATCACACACACACACACACACACACACACACACACACACACACACACACACACACACACACACACACACACACACACACACACACACACACACACACACACACACACACACACACATAAATACACACCAGCTCGACGCACACACCAGCACAAAATTATAACCATCAGGCCACTTACGTTATCTGCACCACAAAGAGTGTATATATTTGTTATTTATTTTTGCTATAGTGCTTAACCAGCATTATTTAATTTTGCCCAGTTGTGGCCTGTTGAGGGGCAATAAACATCAAAAGTTCTAAAACATCTATGTTGTTATTTGTATCAATCCACTACACATAATATCTACGTACATGGCCTTTGATCGGAGGCTATCTCACTTTGTCCCACAGCAACATTAAGAATTTAGATTTGTGTACAGTTTCTGTTGATAATGTATTGTATTAAGTGTCCATTTCATTATAATATTCAGATTTATCATAAATAATTGAGCATGCACATGTATTTTATGCTTCGTTAAAGGGGGGGAGGTGGGTTCACATGAGCATTTAAAAATTGACTTGAAAGTAACGCATTAGTTACTTTCTGAAGTTACTCGTTACTTTTATAATTTGTAACTGAGTATCTAATTTAGTTACTTTTTGGAAGAAATAAATAGTAACTGGAACTAATTACTTTTTAAAAGTAACTTGCCCAACACTAATTAAACGACCACAGTGGGTGACAGGTAATAAGGAGACACTAATAGAGTCATTTGGTCAAATAATAGGAGTGACAGTAGCTAAACCTCACAGTTCTTCTCAACTGCATTGAATGTGCAGGACAATATATTAACCATTTGTTTTGTTGTGAATTTAACTATGGGATCGATTGTGCCATTTTGGTTAATTTTCCCATTATATTCCTTTAATTAGGTGGACTTTGCAAACAGGCTTGTAGGTGGTGGAGTAACAGGACATGGACTGGTCCAGGAAGAGATTAGGTTCCTCATCAACACTGAACTAATTGTCTCTCGCCTCTTTGCTGAAGCTTTGGAACACAATGAATGCCTCATCATCACAGGTACGTAGTCACACATATGCATTATCAGCCTTCAGTTTCTGCTTTGTATGGCACTCATAACTAGGCCTGTTTAACACTTGTTAAACGTACAGTATGCTTCTTTCAATTGACTTAGTCTGTTATTTCCTTCTTTGTGATTCCTTGTGTCCACTTCATCTGCTGGTGGAAAATGTGATTAAACAGAAATGCATTGTCAACAAAGGTAGAGTTGTTGCTTCAGATTTACAGAATAGTCAAATGTGGGCATAAAAAATGTAGTAGTTGGCAGTGTTTCAGGCGCTGTACCAGACAGTTGCGGTGAAAAGGGAGCTGAGCTAGTCTGGCTATCACTAGGCCAAGCCAAGCTCAATAGATTTGAGATTGAGCATTGGTCTGGGTCTGCTCTGTATTTTCTCTGCACAAGAGGCGTGACCGACAGGCATAGTTCAATTGACTCTGTACACAATTGGATAGTCCTTCAGCCAATCAGACCAACAGTCCGGGTGACGAAGCAACAGCGGCATCAGGCATCAAAGGGTTGCTGTGCTTCGGTGATGTTTGGTGGCTGCTATGCTGTATGTAAACAAGAAGCCGCTTGGTCGCTTCTCTATTGTCATCGTGTTAAACCCAGTTTGAGCCAGTTTGTGATTGGTTCCCACAAAATCAAATTGCCGTCAGAGTGGGCGGGGTTTACCCAGTCTAGAGTTGAGCCTGAAGGCCTGTTAATCTATGTTCCAACCCTGTCCTTATGTTAATACGCTCAGGCCAATGAATGAGCAAAAAGATGTTATTGCAGGTACCAGTGGCTGAAATGAGGTTTTTTTACGCATGCAGTAATGTCCTCATACAGAGACTAGATATTAGGTCAGGTTATATATAGGTTTCCACCCAGTTAAGACATTCTGTGACATGGTGCTTATTAGCCCACATTGTGCAGGGAATGAAACCATTGTAGAGCAGACAGACTGTGCCATTGCTGCCATGGTATATTTATTTACTGCTTTTATCCGCCAATTAGCATCTTGTGAATCAATAATTACAGAAAAACAATGTATTTTGTGGCTAGAACCAGAGAGCAGGTATCTAGCTCTCGTCATGGTATATGGGGATGAGGTTAGTCCCCTTACGCATTGTGCATTGGGTGCTTTCACATCTGTAGTCCTGTTCATTTGGTTGGAACCATTGGCAAAAAATGTATACTTTTATAGTATTTTTTTTAAGCTGTTTCGGTTTCTGTTTATACCACGCTGTTTGCTTTGGTTGGTCAAACAAACCAAAATGCAGCAACACAAGTTAAGTGTTACGTAATTCACATCATTGGCCAGATGATTCTTTGTAAACTTCCTTTTCTTTGGATTACTGCTCTTCGATCAGTCAGCATTACTATGGGTGGAAATTCCAACAGAACTTCAGGAAGTAAATAAGGAGAGCAGGAAATGACGCTTTTTGGTCATCATAGCCCAGCACAGTTGACTACAGCAGCTGGTTTAGTCCAAAAATGCGCAGTTCTTTTAGAAGTTGGGTCTGTTCGAGGCCCAATCACGTTCTCACCGTTTGAAAGCATGCAAAGACCACCACTTCAAGAAAGGTCTTGGGTTGTTTGGTCTTCTTTTGGTACGCATCCGAGTGTGATTGCTTTTTCACACCTGCCCAGACGAACAGTGGGGGGAAAAACAAAACTCTAGTGCAATTCAACCAAAATAAACGAAGCAGGTGTGGAAAACCCCATTAGAAGCAGGAATTATATACTAGTACAATCTCTACAGAACAAATATGATGCTACGACACAGGGAATATTCTTTATATATTGCTCCTTCATGCCATGTGGTGTGTTTGGTGTATTTTTATTTGGCTTTGCTGGTTTTCTTATAGAAACCACACACATATCACTTCTTTCTAGTTACACATAACTTTGGCTAAACTGGTGTTGTTTTCCACCTCTGAGTTATTTTCTCTAGTTCATTGAGCACTGTGTGTTCATTGGACTCGCATTCATTCTAACCCCTGTCCTTCCATCCAGTCCGAAGGTAAATCCATTGCATTGATTCACTTGGGACAACCCAGTTATCCTTCATTTCTCTCAAGCAGAATTGCTCTATTTTTTAACCTCCAACTCACTCAGCTTGGGACAACCTCTCTAAGTGTTATGCCTTGTCATCTGCGTCCTCCCTCCCGCCTACTTCTTTCCCTGCCTCATAGCCTTACCTCGCCCACCACTGGTTAAAGTAAGGGCAAGCACAGATTAAGATCACGGATGTGCAATTACTGCCAGAAAATTGTAAAATATAAATATAGTGGTGGACATAATATGAAGGCTTGTGTGGGGAAGTCGCGCACCGAGTGACCAGGTCTCAAAGAAGAACACGACTTCTGCAGTTTGGCAGCATTTCGGTTTCCGACCTAATGAGAAGGGAGAGGTGTTTCAGTATTAGTGTTTGTTATTCAGTTTCTGAACGATGTAAGCACAAGCCAACAGTTGGGTGACGCCGTCTGAGCCTTACGTCATCATTTTTTTTAGTCACGGTAATACTGCGGTAAAATAGGGAGGAGGTTTGACGGTATCAAAATTTGGATACTGCCAAACTCTAACACACACACACACAC
>NC_045749.1:11923123-11926215 GCF_008692095.1 Etheostoma spectabile | reverse complement strand
ACACACACACACACACAAAATCAGTTCCATTCAGCCACTGTTAAAATCGACTTCTGTCTTGTTCAGTACCCTCCTGTCAACAAGCCAAGCATTGTCTCTTTCGTATGGCGCCATGTTGTCTTCTTTGTAACTCCCATCCCTTCCAAGTCACCTTCAGTGGTTAGCCATTGTCCCCCCCTCAGTCTCCCGCCCTCTTTCCCTCCTCCTCCTCTCCACTTAACGTTATTACATTAGGACAGAAAGGAATTTATTGCCCAACTAAGGTCGTTGCTCCACTAATGGAATGGGCCAGTTATGCCATAGATTTATTTAAACCTTATAGATTATTCCTTGCACGCATTCAGTGATTGCGCTTAAAGTCTTGTCTCTGATTCTAGACTCTTTTATATCTGTTTCTCTTTGTCTGCCTTAGTTTTTTTTCTTCTGTCAAGTTAATGATATTTCTTAGGTGTCTTAACATGGGTCATCCAGTGCATTTGGAACTTATGCGTCACATCAGTTTGTCCATAGACGTTTTCAGATCGGAAGGTAGATGGTCACGATGTAATCTAGTGATGGAAGCCTGTATTCCATGAGGCTCTCATTGACAGTTGCCATGGTAAATAGTATCAAGATGAAGGATGAGAAGGGCAGCTCTGTTGATGGAGAAAGTGATACGGGTTTTCAGTGGTGCAAGATGTTTAAAATAAATTTTGTTTTTGTTCACTCATCCAAAACTTTACATAGAAATGTCATTTTTGGTTATGTTTTGGCTCCAGTGCAGGCCATTAGCTTGAATCATTCTTTGTCATAGAAAGGCAAAAAAATCATCATTCCTGCTTAGACTTCAAGTATTGGCAGATGGTACATGCTTGAAATTAAATGAAGTCAATTATGAGAAAGTAAAAGCAGCGTTTAATTACTGCTCTTTGAAGAGATACTTTTAGAGAATGACAGCATTGGTTTTAAAATACTTTATATATTCTTTAGATATATTCTTCTAATAGCATACGTAACTCTGCCAGTACATACAGTAGATCCTAAAAGGCTTTGCTAATCACGTGTTTAACACCTGCTCTTCATTGAAGTGCAGTAAAACTTCCTCATACCTAATGCATAATGTATGGAGCCTTTAATAGGCATCACTTTCAGAATTGTGTGCAGCTGTATTTGTAATGACGACTGATGAAATCTTTCGAGCTCTAACCCACGAGCACATACCAGTACACACACAAATCTTCCATCAGCGTCGTGTTAGCCTGTGTGGTAATGAAGGATTCAATGGTGTTTCATGTTTTGCAAGCATTTTGCAAATATGGCCAAGGGTAGCTTCTTCTGTTGTAACCAATTCTTCCTATTATGGCTGAAAGCTTTTCATTTCAAAGCCCAAAGCGGATTACTTATTAAGTCACTGGCCTTTATTTATGACAATCCAATACACGCTGATACTGTGTACTCACATGGGGAGCATAAAAAGCACTAAATGTGATTTAAGAAATAAGGCACAGAAACTGATTTAGACCAACTGTGTGTTCTGGCTGCTGAATACTGAGTAATGTCCATTTTTTTTGCAGGCACTGAACAGTACAGTAAATACACTGGCTATGCTGAGAGTTACAAATGGAAGACCAGCCACAAGGACGAGACTGCCAGGTATATTTTACTCAAAAAGTTTGATTAATGATAGGAAAATGTTTCTAAGTCATTGTCAATCCCATCTCTCATTGCTTTTCTTTCATTCCCAGGGATGATTGGCAGAGACGCTGTACGGAGATTGTGGCCATTGATGCTCTCAAATTCAGGCACTTCCTAGAGCAGTTTCTCCCTGAAAAGATAACCAGAGAACTAAACAAGGTGAGAGAGAGATGTCCTTGTCTCTGTTTGCACAGAACTTTATAAAAAGATGGTTGGCTTACATACAATATTACACATTCCTCAAACCGATGTGTCTTTGTGAAAGGACACAAGAAAGCTATAAATTACAGTGTCAACTCTTGGTACCTTAAGTAATAAATAGGATGAAGCTGGACATTATGATGTTTTTGACTAAAAGCTCATGGTGGTAAACTTACCAACTACAAAGATGTTAATTAAAGGCTTAATGAATTGTAACACCGCTGAATTGAGCTCAGAGCTACCAAGCTTATCTGGCCGAAACTAATAGTACACAACGCCTATCTGTAGTAGTGGTACTGTCATTTACTACAGTTTTTGTTCTGTTGAGAAGTTAGACAAAAAATGATTACTTTTTGATGTTTAGCTTGCATGAAACCCACAAAAATGTAATCTGTTGAGACGTCATATATTTTCTATATATTCTAAATCTATATTGTGCAAAGAGATAAAAAATATTGAAAAGGTTTCTCTTGTGTCTCCTTGTTTTCTTCCTCGCCTTCCCTTCCTCCTACTTCCTGTGCATTTGTCTTAGGCATATTGCGGATTCTTCCGAAACAAAGCCAACAGCAAGCACCTCTCTGCGGTAGCCACAGGCAACTGGGGTTGTGGAGCTTTCGGTGGAGACACACGGCTTAAAGGTATCATTGGCTGAATCACAAACATGCATTTGGATAGATATGCAAAGACTCAGTATAGTAACACATGTTTTTTTTTTCCAGGCGCGTGAGTTGAAATGGTACTACTGATATACAGTAGGTTAGCAGATACATAATATTGGTTACATTAAAATATAAACTCTTGATTCTCAAGCATGAGGTAATTGTTAGTTGCTCAGACAGGATCAGCCGTTCATCTGCACTGCTTGTCCCAGCCATTGAAGCTCCTACTGAAGGACTGGACGGCACAGTCACAGATGCCGGTCTGTCTCTAGCACTTCTGGTCAATTAGTAGCTCTCCCAGGGTGTCACTCATCCGTTCCTTCCCTCCCTTTATTGATCAGCTGACACACATTTATTATTTTCCATTAAAAGGGCAATTGATTACAGCGAAGGGAAACCATAAATCCAGGCTGATTCAGGTCTCTGTGGGCTTACACAACATCACTCTTCATAAGCAGGGGCCCCTTACTGTCCCCTTCAGTATGCCACACTGCACATTTTTGGGTTTCTGGTCAGTTGTCAGTAACATTTTAATTATCTGTATATTTGTTCATACTT
>NC_045749.1:11916244-11923113 GCF_008692095.1 Etheostoma spectabile | reverse complement strand
GAGACTGTAGTGTACTGACCCATACATTTCCTGCAATGTGAATACAAATGCGATTGGAGTAACATGGGTATGTTTGTGTACAGTTTAATTTAGAACTGAGGCTGTTAATTTTCTCTGCAGCATACTATGAATAGATCCACTGGACTTGTGCCTGAGGATGGTATTAGCTTGCCGGGGACCCCTCTTATTAGCCCTGGAATTAGCATAGCTGGTATTTTTAGAAGGCAATAACTGTATTTTACATTATAGTCCCAGAGCTGACTTGAGATGTGGTAGTTACATAAGACTAAGATGTTATGTTGTAAAGATTACAGACCTTTTGCAAATTATGTTTTTTCGTGTGTGTTTTAATCTGGAATCATTATCCATTCTGTTAAATATTTAAAGGTTTTAAGACCTAATTTGCAATGCTGAAAGATTGAGTGCTGTTGATGAGGCTATGCTACCAGTGGTGGATTATTTATTCTTCTGATATAAATTGCCCCTGTCACTCGTGTTCTTTTCTGCCAGAAGCCGCACCTTATCCAGTTTATTGACCAATTACTTCATTTCCTACGCTTATTTTCAGCGGTCAATTACACATTTATGATTTCGTTCTGAAACTGAAGGATACTGATGATGCTAATATGGTATATTATTGTTGCCTGGATTTCCCTTTAGCGTTCTCCTTCTCACTTTTTCAGCTCTGATTCAGTTGATGGCTGCAGCAGAGGCCGGTAGAGACTTGGCGTACTTCACATTTGGAGATGCTCAGCTTATGAGAGATGTTCATGAAATACACACTTTCCTCACCGAGAGACAAGTCACCGTCGGTAAGACTCGCACACAGAACCAAATGTTTTTAGTATTTTTTTGTTGCAGGAGTTAGATGCTCTGTCCTGCCCTACCTCTGTGGACCTCTTAACACTAAATTGCATAATGAACCGGAATGGTGATGTTACCAATCACTGTGTAAAGGATTGTGGGGCTCTTGAGGCTCATACATCACATTGAGGTTGTCCTTGCGGGTGTCTTTACAGGGACAGTATGAAGAAAAAAAAAAAGAATACACTCAATCTCTATGTTAAGTTATTCGACCTTATGGGCTGTCTCCGTTCCGCAGGCTATCCATTCAGCCTCTGCTGCAGAGTGGATTACTGCCTGAACTGACCCCAGCCTCTCCCCTCCCCCTCTTTTCATTTTTCTTCCACTGACATTTATTGAAGCCTTTCAGAGAACTTCCCCTCTAACCATCCATTTCCTAAAGTGGAGCTACAGAGAAAAAGCTCATGGCTTGTGTGCGTGTGTACGTGCACTTGATTTATAAATGAGCCCGAACACGCTTTCATTTTTCGTTTTTTTTCCTGTTATAGTTTCTGTCTCTCTTGCTCACTCCGTTTGTCCTTTTTTTCAATTTCTCTCAAATTTCACCTCATATTTCTTCCTTCTATTGACCCCTGCACCATCCCCTCCCACTGTCTCTCTTCCTCTCTCTATCTTCACCACTCTTTACCGTCCCTCCTTCTCCCTCCCAGGGAGGCTGTACAACCTTTTGAACCAGTACTCCAGTTCGGTGTGCAAGAATTGCCGCACAACTCGCCCTGACATCAGTCTCTACAGTTTCATCCACAAGAAAGTCTCTTCCCCCACGGCCGGTGATGCACCGGACTCTGCAAAGGATTCTGGGATGTCTCCTGTAACATCAGACTCTCATTAACATAAACATGGACAGGGCTGCAACTTAACCTCCCTCCGTGTAAAAGAGTCTTCAGCTTCACAAACTCCAATGTGCTCTCAGCCTTGTGCTTACAGTCCCTTTTTTGTCTCTCACACAGTCCCTTTAAGTTTGTGATCCCAACACACAAACTACCAAAACACAGCTTTGCCTTTCTCGTTGGTGGTATTATAGGAGCCTCTTATGTCACCAAATGTGGTGAAATGTTTCAGAGACTTATAGCAATAGTAAATCCTGGTTGCTGTCAAGCCTTTCTTTTGTTTAGGTGTGTTGTGGAATTCTATTGTTTTTACATTAGTTACACATATGGCCAAATTGTCATCATATGCATGTTTGTGGACACTTTTCATTATTAATAATCCAGGACATGATAAGATATCCCTAGTTATCTTGTCCTATATTGTGTTTGCTACTTTTTGGATGAGTTGTCCTCTCTGTTTACCAAACCCAGGCTGTGGTGAGGTTCCTGAGTGCAGAGAGATGATGAGATGCCATACAGTAGTCTATGCATGGGTAACATTTATTTATCAAATAATCTACAAACATATGCTGCTCTTTTATATTCCCTAGGATGTCAATGTTCAACACACATATAGTCCTTATTTTCATATCAATAAATGTTATTGTCGGTATTAGAATCCTCTTCGATGTAACATTTAATGTATGGTCATTTTCATCTACAGACCTTTTGATTCTATTCCATGAAACCTAATCATTTAAAAATTATACAGTGTTAAACACAGCAGTGCTACTGTATACACAAATAAAGGAGGGAGCAGATAAAGAATTGCACGTAAAATATTATTTTTGTTAATGTTTTTACTCAACCTTTACTTTGGGGGATACAGTTATGTTTTTATTATTTACTGTATTTTATGATTGACAGTGGGTTCTATTTAACGATGGGTTCATAATATAATTAAAGACTAAATGTATTGCATAGTACTGTACTTTAGGTTTTTAGGTTGTGATCTTTATTATGATTTCTTAATTAAAGTATATCCTTTTAAAATGGTATGTCTTTGCTCAGATCAATATGATTTACTGCCTCATGACCAAAGGATTAGCACAATACCAGCAAAACCTTAGCGAATAATTCAGAAACCAGCTGTTTATTAGTTGCATAGTCTCTCTCCACATTTGAATTTTTAACACATCCTATCAAGAAGCATTTTTGCTGTATTTTCAGTATGTAGTTTTGTTATGCCAGGATGATGTAATTATTCATAGATAATCTAGAAATAATTATTCCACACTCATCATGCCTTGGCACCACAGATTTGTCACGTTATTTCATGAAATCATACATTATTTAATCATTTGAAATGTGATTGTTTTTTGTGATAGCACGTGTACCAAGGGCTTTCAGACAAATTTAATTCTGCCGCCAAACATGCTTTATTAGATGAATTAGGGTTCCTAAATAACCTTATGACGTGGACTTCCATAAATGGTGTGTAGGCTTGGTCCGGCTAAATGGATTACACATTATCTGCTTCTCTCGCTCTTTGTACTGAGGCCGGCATTGCTAAATTAGCTGTGGACTCGAAACAAAGTCAATTTGGTTTGGCGGACTTGACAGTTGATGGCTGCCATGAGCCTGAGTCACCTAGACATGAACTTTATTTAGGATACTGGTTCATCCTGGATTAAATCAGATTCATTGACTGAATGTGCCAAGCAAATCCAACAAATGAATAACCATAGTGAACAACAATGACGTATTTTGACCGTTACTCACATTTCAACAACAATTGATGTCACTAGAAATAGGAGGTTAGAGATATGGTCCCTTGTCTGATTTCCCCATTAACAAGACATGTTTCAAACGCTGAGCAGCTGCTCCAGGTTGTCCTGTCTAGTGATGTAATTTAACACAGAGCCTGTAATGTTACCCAGCAGCACAGGTTTTTTCATCGATGAACACTATTAATAAAACGCCAGAAAGCAACTGGTCTTCGCTCCATCTTTGTCAGGCGGTGAAATCACTGCAACAAAATGGCATTTCAGTTCATAATTGCCTGAACCTACGCTCTCCAGGTCAGCCGAAGACCAGCAGCAACAACAAATGCAAATAATGAAAAAGGAGGAACTCTCCGTCAAGGAACACCGAGCATTATTGTGTGCTGTTTCAGAGTTGAAGCATATGTGAATATATTCTTGGCATGGGTGAAAACATTTTGGATTGTTTGGTTATATACAGCATGATGCATGTGTTAATAGTACATTAGACCTCTTGGATTTGAGACTGACAAAAAAAATTACCAGTTTAAAAACCTTATAAGGATGCTTTGGTTTATGTGATGCTCTGATATGTATTACACTGTTTTGTCTGGTAGATCCTCTTGCAACCTGTGCCCACTCCATGTTCCGCTTTTCAGTGGCGTGTTTGTCATGATTAATAATACAGTTTCTTCTGTGCCAGCAAGTATGACTGATGAACATCTAGATGAGGAGGAGAGAGAGGTTGGGGAGGGAGAAAGGAAAGAAGCTGGAGTGAGTGAGAGAGGTAGGGCCAATTATCTTATTGTTTAACCCACACAAGGTAGAAGCCCATCAGTCTGAAACCACTTGCTCAAATGACTCATGTTCAGCCTTTATAAAAGCTGAATTGGCTTAATTAACACTGAGGGGAAAGACATCGCAACTTAGATGGGAAACAGTGACCTTTCTGGATGAGGAGTGTTTGCAAGGACTCATAGATTAAAGTAAGTATTCTGATTGTAAAAGCGATTGCTGTTATAAACAAAACACCACAAATACAATAAAAACATTTCAGATTTTTTATTTTTTTTATTTGCCTCTTAAGAATTTTTTTCTTAGTGAAAGTAGAATTTAGCTTGATGTTTGTTTTCCTTACTCTGTCTCTCTGAGATTGTGTGTTTGGCCGTAAACCTAGGCACCACCGGCACCTTTGGGTGCAGCATGCTGCTGCTCGCTGTGTACAGGAAGCACCACCACCACCTGACACTGGGGGCGTGTCAAACCATGCACGCACTCGGATCTCTCACCTTCACTGATACCTGCCCTACTTTACATCCTCCGACGATGACAGTAACAGTCAAGTCAGCCTAAGGTAAATGTAATTCATTGAAATAAAACGTAGGTGACCTTTAAAACCACTGTCCTGTATCCCGTGACACTGCGCGTTAAAGACGACGGGAGATTATGAGGGTTTATGTTGACGTTGGGGGGGATTAGTGGTCCAGAGGAAACCACCGACCCGAAATAAAATAGACAATGTTTTGGCATTGAAATTGGCGCTGTACCGCGGAGTGGCCTGTAAAGCATCCTGCAGGTAAAGGTTAAGAAGTTGTAGCAGCGGATAATGCAGCAGTAGACCATACGTTGGCTGTTCACGGTTATGCGCTATTTGCAGCTGCAGCTAGAGACTTTACGCAAAACAAACGCACAGGCCGTTACGTGGCCGTATTTACTTTTCGTTAGTGGGAATCCATTCGAAATTATCACTGGTAAAGGTCATTTTATCCTCAAGGAGACCGCAATTATAGTCCCTGTTAAGTGCGATATGTAGGCTATAAGCACACTCTTACTGAAATAGTTTGATGTGACATTCAAAGATGGTTTGTAGCGTAATAAATCATCAAACCAGGCCATATGCACAGTGTTTCTGCTTTTACATAAATGACTAATCAAAATACCGAGATGTCTGATTTAAAAAGCTAATTGTAAACTCTCTCTGACCCCAAACTTTATTTTTGTCTTTGTCTGTCTCTAGCATGAGTCAGTTTCGGGCGTTAGCGGCTGTGCTGAGGGGTGGGTGTGTTGGAGGCAGTCAGTGGCTGCGAGTATGTGGAGGGGGCCCGGCTAGGCACTGGGTTGATCCCAGGAAAAGCTTCTCATCCGGGGCTGCGCCTGGTCACTCATCGGTGGCCAGTAACTCCAGCTATGTGGAGGAGATGTACTTTGCCTGGCTGGAGGATCATAAAAACGTCCACGAGGTAACAGTGTGCAACATGTGCCATTTCTTCCCACATGAGTGAATTAGAGAGGGACATTTAATATTAGTGTTAAGTGTTTTTCCCATAAATTGAAATTTTCAGAGGGAACAATGTCCACCACACAGAGTGGAGTGGGAGTGGGTTAACAGCTAAATTACGAAGAACTGCCATTGCAAGAGGGCACTTAATAAATGTGCCCACTGCCCTAGGTTGTGTTGTAGTTGTGCTGGTAGCTCAATTGCCTGCGCATGTACAGTATATACAGAATAATGTAGCTGCAATGTCCTGGATTCCAGCCTTTTACTGTTCTGTCACCCCCCAATCTAGCAGTCAGTAGCAGCAAGGTTACTTTTGGTCCATGTTTGCAATGAACCCGCTTGCTTCTGCTGTTTCTGTCTTTCTCTGTGTTCTAGTCTTGGGACGCATTGTTTCGTAACATCCAGGACTCCAGTCCGTCTGGCGAGGTGGGCGAAAGACGTCCCTCCGCTCTGCTCCAGGGCAGAGTGCTGTCCCACTCACCAGAAATGGCACAGAAAGTGGTGGAGGACCACCTGGCTGTGCACACGCTCATTAGAGCCTACCAGGTACTCCACAACCGGCCCAGCTCTGTGAAACACACAAACACACACACGCACACACACACACACACACACACACACACACACACACACATACACAAAATATATCAGCTTGGGTAATGTGGATTTATGTTATTTACAAATTAAAAGATTGACCACTTATCTAATAGGCATCCGTTTAAATCTTAACCAGTGTGTGCGTGTACAGAATTAAGATGTCATCTACCGTGAGCCACAACTGGCTGACTATTTGTAGTTCTGATGTGTGTGTGAAAAATGCATCAACTAAATCTTCTTGACTTGCCTAAACAGATGCAACTGGCAATGAAAGCTGTTTGTACTGTGTGTCCTTGCATTAAAAGGAATATAGAATTTGTTTGTCACTGCACAAGGTTATGCAAATTGCAAGATTAACTCTAACCTACTTACCCTTGTTGCTTTTTGAAAACTGGAAATATCAAAGAGACTACTTAAACAAAACAGGTGGCAACATTTCCCCTCGCCCTTAAATTAATTCGAGGAACTATCCGAGGGATTTATTAAATTCTGGCTTTTGGCAAAGGCGTCACTTTTATTCCCAGCTTGTTACAATCCTGGTGGGAATATGTGTGTGTG
>NC_045749.1:11898159-11916234 GCF_008692095.1 Etheostoma spectabile | reverse complement strand
TGTGTGTGTGTATGTGTGTATGTGTGCGGGATGTGTGCGTGCATGCATGCGTGCATAGACATAAAAGCACTCCCATGGGGCTCTTTTCTCAGAAAGGTTGACTTATAATGGCGTCTCAGCTTATTCTCCAGCTGTTCACACTCAGCATCATGAGCACATGGGAGAAGTTGGCCGTCAGTGCTTTCTTCCAGAATTCGTTGTAGGTTTAGGAAATAAAACTACTTGGTTAAGTTTAGGAAAAATAGTGGTTTGGGTTAAAATAAACAATTTCTGGCAGAACGCCCTGAAAGTTAACTCCATCTGTTTGCGCATCATGATGGCAGCTCCTTGCTGAATCTTATTCTCTCCTACCTGTCACTTTCTCTTTTTTACCTGATTCTCCTTACCTCTGTTTTTCTGCCTCCTTCTTCACATTTCTGTTTGCCTCTCTGTGTAGATTCGTGGTCACCATGTTGCGCAGTTAGACCCTCTGGGAATCTTGGAGGCTGACCTGGACTCCTTTGTTCCCTCCGACCTTATCACCACCGTTGATAAATTAGGTGAGCCTCACAACTCCTGCAATCCTACATACAGTACATCACACAAACCACAAATTTATAATTGCAAATAAAGGAAGATTTCTGTCATGTCTTGAGACGATTGTCTTAATAGTTGATACAGACTGTAACATTTAAGAAATGTATGTCAAAATAAACATTTTGTTATCTAAATGCATGTCTACAGTAATTATACCTTTTTTTTCAGACTTTTTGCACAAGAGTTATAGAACTCCTTATTTTATCCCCCTTTCCTAACCAAAGGCATATATAGTTAAACCACAGGCAGTATATATGCTGAATAGATTCCTACTATAGAAGTCCTTCCTTCTAATTACCTCAGGGTACTTGTACTGCTCAAGAATTTCAGTCATAAGCATATTATTCTCATTTTCCTGTGCTTTATTTCAGTAACATTTATGTATCTCTTTGAGGGTTTGCACAGTACACACATACACACATTATAAACACCCAGTGTTTCATACATCCTACTCATCAGAGGAGAGTGTAAGGGGTATTTCAGTATAAAAGGCACCATCACGCTCTCCGCCATGTCTGTATACGGGTTGGTCAGCCTAATGCTATCATTAATCTGAGGCCAAGCTCTTGTCATTCTCCATTTCATTTAGCGGGCTGAGGATCGGTGGACGCGGGGCGGCCACAGAAAGCGATTGAAGTATACAGTAATAGCTGAGAGAGGCAGAGAGAGAGAGAGAGAGAGAGAGAGAGGTTCTGTTGGCTGCTGTTATCAGTGATCAGAGTGTTTCATGACATTGCATTGCATTATGTATTGTCACCAGTGCTATAGCTCCCTAATGAAAGCTAATGACAGCCTCTGTGGCCCCTTATTTGGTCAGCTGATAGTACAAGAGGCTATTCTCGGCCCCCTTTGTCTTTGCTGTGTTCCTAATATGATTTGCACCTGTCTCCTCTTATGTTGCCTGCAATCTTGAGCTTGACCAGCTCTCAGGTGGGCTTTGTCAGCGCAGAAACTTATGTGGGGTTGCCGATACTGATGCTGTTATGCACTTCGTTTGCAGTGAGCACCACTGTCCGTTTCATTAAAAAGTCCATTCCAATAAGTGTACCCCTTCAATAAGATAGGTGAGTTAGGGCTGCAAGTAACAATTATTTTCATGATCAATTCATCTGTTATTGTTTTTTTTTCTTACATCAATGCATCAATTTGTCTATAAAATGTCAAAATTTCAAAAAATTCCCAGAGCCAAAGGTCCACTTGTTTTGCCCGACCAACAGTCAAAAACTATTCAATTTATAATGCTGTATCAAATCAGATCAAATCAGCAAATCCTCACTCTGGAGAAGCTGGAATCAATGATTGTTTGACATACTGTATATTTTTGTACTTTCTAGCATTAATCATACCCTTAGCTATGATTTCTTCACATTTGATTTTCACATAATATCAGGAGAAATGTAAGAAGTTAAGTGACGTTTGAGATCATGAATTAACTGTGTTATGAGTGTTATTGTTCTGGGTGATAGTCCTAAACAAACCTGTGTTTCACATGGTGTTGTCGTAGGTTTCTACAATCTTGATGAGTCTGACTTGGATATGAGCTTTCAACTGCCGCCCACCACCTTTATTGGAGGAGCAGACATCACACTTCCTCTTAAGGAAATCATACGCAGATTAGAGGTATTTTGTTTATGTACATACATGTGTCTAATGATGTAGGAAAGCCAAATATCACTGTGTAACGCTATTTTCTTTTTTTATGTCATCTTTTTCAGACATCCTACTGTGGTCACATAGGGGTTGAATATATGTTCATTAACAATGTGGACCAGTGTCAGTGGATTCGTCAGAAATTTGAGACTCCGGGAATCATGCAGTTCACTGATGCTGAGAAGAGGACTTTGCTAGCCCGACTGATCAGATCCACACGGTTGGCGGTCTTCAGTACACTTTGCTGAAAGCACAGTAGCTCAGTTTTAGTTATAGCTCACATCAGAGCCTCACATAACATAAACAAAACTCTTGCCCAGGCATATATTTGAAAAGATAAACACCCTATTCTTCATGTGAGCTTATTTCCATTTCCGTTTTGATTATCTCAGAAGTCACTGGAGGTTCCTAGAAGTGGTCTTCTTATTGTATTTTGTCTTGTTCTATGCTGTTACAGTGTTATCATTCTAACAGTAATTAACACACGCACATTGGTACTGAAATACATTTGCTAAATGCTTGAGTACAAGTTCTCTGAACGATCATAGTGTTGTTCCAAAACGTATTTTCTGTAACAGAGCTTTAGTTAGAAATGCTGAAAGTTCTAGGTGTGGAGGGGCTGTCTTTGTTGACACACCTCTTCAACATTGCGTGAAAGTCTGAGGGTTGGCCTCCGATAATGTGAGATGAGGAGGGTGAGATTGGTCGGAGAATCGGAGCAGCAGGTTCGGTATCACATTCCATTTATTGCACCGTTGTGACAAAAAGAGAGCTGAGCCAGAAGGCAAAGCTTTTGATCTACCTGTCAGTTTGTGTTCCTACCCTCACCTATGGTCATGAAGGCTGGGTTATGACCGAAAGAACTAGATCCATGGTACAAGCGATCTAAATGGGTGGGTTTTCAGGCATCTCCCTTAGAGATAGGGTGAGAATCACAGTCATCCGTGAGGAGCTCGGAGTAGAGCTGCAGCTACTTGGCGTCTGAAGGAGCCAGTTGAGGTGGTTTGGGCTTCTGGTAATATAAGGATGCCTCCTTGGCGCCTCCCTAGGGAGGGGTTCCAGGCACTTCCAGCTGGGAGGAGGTCTCGGGGAAGACCCAGGACTAGGTGGAGTGACTATATCTCCAACCTGGCCTGGGAACGCTTTGGGATCCCCCAGTTGGAGCTGGTTGATGTGGCTCGGGAAAGGGAAGTTTAGGATCTCCTGCTGGAGCTGCTGCCCCCGCGACCCGATACTGGATAAGCAGATGAAGATGGATGGATGGATGGATGGATGGAGCTTTAGTTATCATCATCATTATTAGTCAGTAGCAGACTAGCAGTGTAATCTAAGTGAAACTAACTAACTAGTCTATATCCTTCGCGTTCCGCTTTTGAGATTGTTACGGGGCTGCAGGAAATTCCGCCGGATGCATGTATTTTCCGTTTCCTTCCTGTTTCTTTGTGTTGTAATTTTAAATTCGGTGGATTTATGAGGACTATGGATGACTACTCCTCAGATCTGTCCAATCTGAGTTTTTGCAGTGGCTCTTTTCTAAGTTTAGCACCACCCATTACGATTCTGATTGGTTTAAAGAAATGCCATAATACCAGAGCACGTTTTCCTCCCATGCCCGAATGCTCTGTGGAGTACCCAGACCCACCGTCAGCATTTTTTGGAGGAGGGCCTGGCAAAGCGAGACTACTAACTAACAAACATACATCCATGAACCCTACATCTTAACTTTTTTATGTCTAGGTTCGAGGACTTCCTGGCCAGAAAGTGGTCGTCAGAGAAACGTTTTGGTCTAGAGGGCTGTGAAGTGCTCATCCCTGCTCTTAAAACCATGATTGACAAGTCGAGCGCTGCTGGCATTGACAGCGTGATCATGGGGATGCCTCATCGGTACTGTGTATTACACATTTCTCGCCTCTCAGCTCAATCTATGCATGCAGCTGATTCTTCTCCTTCTATATTTGATATAGGGGTCGACTGAATGTGTTGGCCAATGTGATCCGTAAGGACCTTGATCAGATCTTTTGTCAGTTTGACCCCAAGTTAGAGCCTGCTGATGAGGTGAGGGAACTGTGCGGAAAAGTATCAACGGAAGGCATTCTGGAGATACAACTGATGCTGTATTTTATGACCTTTCTCTACACCGGTAGGGGTCGGGTGATGTCAAATACCACCTCGGCATGTACCACGAGAGGATTAACCGTGAGACAGACAAGAACATTACGCTGTCCCTCATGGCAAACCCCTCCCACCTGGAGGCAGTGGATCCAGTGGTTCAGGGCAAGACCAAAGCTGAGCAATTTTACAGAGGAGACACTCAGGGAAAGAAGGTAAAGTTATTGTTCTGGGTACATGATGGCTTTTTGCTGTGTTTGGTTCTGTAAATGTAGATTTGCATTAAAGCTACTTTATGTTGCAATGTTGTGATTTTTTCCAGGTAATGTCCATCTTGATTCATGGTGACGCTGCTTTTGCTGGACAAGGAGTTGTGTATGAGACTTTCCACCTGAGTGAGCTCCCCTCCTACACCACACATGGTACCATCCATGTGGTGGTCAACAACCAGGTATTGGAGACACATTTACCAGAATACATTTATTTTGTAATGTATTTAATGTTATGGCAGTAATACCAATATTATTGCGGTTTTTTATTAGTGCAATAACATTACAAAACAAAACACACGACAATTGGTGCAATAAAACATTACAAAAAGACAGGGCAATTGGCCAGTGATAAAACATTAGGAGAGACATTTGGACATAAGTACAGTACAATTTATTTTGGTCTGAAAGGTTGAATTTGGCTAATGTTGTGACATGTCAGGCAAGGTTTGTTCGTAACGAGTAAGGCTAATGAGTAATGACAAAGAAAAGCGTGACAGAGACTCAAATTAGGGAGGATATTAAGTAATATATTGTTGAAAACAAAGGATGTGGGTGGTTTTAAACTTGTGGTTTTGTAATTGACCATGTAAGGCCCCTGGCCAGCATGCTGGGAGGGGGCGGCAGTGAACCATAAGGCAGGCTCCAATATGAGCTCCAATACTATTGCTAATACTAATAATCTTACAGTTGTAATTACTACTGGTGCTTTTTTTTTTTTAACTTCAGCAACAATAAATAATAATTAGTGTTGGGGCTGGATGATAATTCACTATCGTCTGTCAACTGAAGATGAGATTCTGTTTACATTTATTATTCCCAAAAACTATCAAAATGAGCTGTTACTTGTTTTTTTTTTACATATGATTTCCTGATGTTACTCATAACACTAGAGCACATTTTGTTGTTCAGAACCTAATTTTGTTCGTTATGCATGTGATTCTCAGCTCTAAATGATATAAAGTTTGGCGTGTGATTGTTTTCCCTCAGATTGGCTTCACCACAGACCCTCGAGTGGCCCGCTCCTCCCCCTATCCCACCGATGTGGCTCGAGTTGTCAACGCACCCATCTTCCATGTGAATGCCGATGATCCCGAGGCTGTCATGTATGTCTGCCGGGTGGCTGCAGAGTGGAGATCCACCTTCAACAAGGATGTTGTCATTGACCTGGTTAGTCACAGCCAAGTCTAAATGGATTAAGAGGAAACACAATTATAATTACACTTAGACATGATTTCTTTGTGTATTTACAGGTTTGTTACCGGCGGTTTGGCCATAATGAGATGGACGAGCCCATGTTCACCCAACCGCTGATGTACAAACAGATCTGTCGTCAGGAGCAAGTGCTGAAAAAGTACTCCAACAAGCTCATTGTGGAGGGAGTGGTGACACTGCAAGATTTTGAGGTTTGTGATCTAATGCTGTTTGCTCTTGTTAAATATACTGTATATTGGTAGCTGCTACTGTATGCCGTTTTATTTGGTATCACCGTCCGCTGGACTATGTGCATTAAATCACATTTAGATATTACTCTAGCCTTCGAGTAAATATGTTGCGCCAGCACTGCTGTAGTTGAGTTTCAATTTACTGCCTCAGTTCAATCACCTAGCCTTGCAATCCCTCACATAAGAGTATATATTGCTCAATGAAGTTAAAGTATACCTCGGATTCTGGCGCCATTCTGTGGAATTGCTCAGGTTCTTCATCCAAAACAGAAACTTTGATCGTAACATCCATTCTGAAATTTGTTTTATAGCACATGTCAGAGAAATACTGCAGCTTGAATCTGGTGTGCTACTTCCTGGCTTTTGATGAACATTGTTTTCTATTGTGTGGCCTGCTGTTTTGGCTCCTGCAAAAGCACCATTTGTAATGTAGCAAGGCAGAACCATTACTGCTGATGTAGACTTCTCTCCTCTAATGTTTCTCTCTCTTGTATTCTCTTTCACTCTGTCTCAACTATACCCAGTTTGGGTCAGTCAGCTGTAGTCCTTTAATAATTAACAAACGGTTTAAACGGGTCATTTTTCCTTTTCCTTATTGCATGTTACCTGCAGGAAGAAGTTTCCAAATATGACAAGATATGTGAGGAGGCATACACCAGCTCCAAGGATGGAAAGATTTTACACATTCGACACTGGCTTGACTCCCCCTGGCCAGGTAAATTGTACTCTTGCATTTCACTAATCAAGTTAAAACAAATTAATTTGATTGACAGCCTTTTCTGTGAATACTTTCTGTTCCTACTGGAGAGAAGCTCTCTCTCTCTCTCTCTCTCTCTCTCTCTCTCTCTCTCTCTCTCTCTCTCTCTCTCTCTCTCTCTCTCTGTTAGACTTCTTTACAGCAGAGGGAGAGCCCAAAAGCATGAGTGGTATCCCCACAGGACTGCATGAGGAGGTCCTGCAGCATATCAGTCAGATAGCCAGCTCTGTGCCTCTGGAAGGTTTTCATATCCATCCTGGTAAGTTTAGTTGCTTTGGGCTGAAGGATAGAGCAGCATGGGATACCTACTTATCAATGATAAATGATCCTTAAGTCACATAGACCCCAACGTTTTGTCTACAGGGATGATATTAAGTCAATTAAAGCAGTTCACCTGTAAACACATCCTTTACAAACAGCAGGTGTTTGGCCTGCACAGCTGATTTGGTGCACGCTGTAGCAATTAAGACTCCCACAAGGGTTTTTGATATTATTTACAACACTGTATGACAGTCTAATGCGTTTTACTCTCCCTTCCCCAGTGCTTTCTTAAGACGTCTCTTGGTTTAATTTTTGTTCCTCTGTCAATGTGTGTTCTCTAGGTGTGTCTCGTATCCTGCGCAGTCGGGCTGACCTGGTGAAGAATCGGCAGATGGACTGGGCTCTAGGAGAGTACATGGCCTTTGGTTCCCTTCTCAAAGATGGCATCCATGTACGACTCAGCGGGCAAGATGTAGAGCGGGGCACCTTTAGGTGAGTCCATGTCAACACAACTGAAAACTAAATGTTACCTCTATATGCATCTTTTTTTAAACCTCTATGCCTTCTTATATTAATGCTCTTACACTAGAAGGAGCTCCCACTACCACCACAGTGTAGTATCAGGTATGTTTCAAGTGTAGTTAGTGAATTAACCAAGCATTTTAAGAAAATTGATTTTTACCATCTTCATTTTTTTAGTTTGAGAGTCCTTGTGGAGTTATACTCTCTCAAACAACAGATTAGCTTTATCCTTCCTTACAATGATTTAGGGCTTGGTGCTAAATAGATAACATAAGAAAATCTACTTTGAGCTAAATTATATCAAAATGAAATTACATTATCGATCGTAAATTAACAAAAGTTGTTTACAGGTGAAGATATTTTTCTCATTTAATGGACACCGCTAAAGCACAGTTCATTGTTCTGAACATAAATATTGTATGTTTAATTTTGCATACATTTGACATATTTTGATCTACAGTA
The DNA here is from genome assembly GCF_008692095.1 of Etheostoma spectabile. Classification (NCBI taxonomy): domain Eukaryota; kingdom Metazoa; phylum Chordata; class Actinopteri; order Perciformes; family Percidae; genus Etheostoma; species Etheostoma spectabile. The sequence continues at coordinate 11,908,183 of NC_045749.1, read as the reverse complement.
TATCGTTATTGGAAAACATCCTTAATACTGTCATCATGTCTATGTCACACAGCCATGCAATGATTAAAATTGATATTGGCCCAAACATACTATTTTGAAATCAAATTTGCACATTTGTTGAGTCTATCAGGGCCAGCCTGCCTGACCAGAAATAAAGACAGTGAATTAAGTAATTGGGGGAGTGGCACAGGGAGTCTGACAGATAGAAGACGTCAGACTAGTCTCCTGGGAACTGTGAAGCCCACATGGTGTTGTCATGGTATGGAGGGACAAGTGACACATGAACAAAACCAGCTCCCCCTTTCATTGTGCCTGTCTCATCTGTCCCCTATCATTTCTTTACCAGCCCATCTTCGCTGACACCAAACCCCCCCCTCTCCACCCCTCTCAGCTCACAACAACATACATCACTCTAACTAACCAGAGGCTACTGGGTTTTTTCTTTTGCCTCGCATTTTCCACTGGCATCCACTTCTCCCCTTCCGCTGTCCCTCTTATGATTTGATATATTGTAATTTACCTGGCAGACTACTGTACATCCACCCTTGATCTCTGTGTCATCTGTTGTTGATTTAAATCCTCCAATGTGTCAGTTGAGAGTCCACATTATATTATTTGTGTTCTTTCTCATTGTACCTTAGCTATACTTCCTACCTCCTTTACCACGCCTTATTGTTTTTTCCCACCTACGCTTTTGTTCAACCCCCACTACTGTTTCCCTTCACAGTTCTTAGGAGCTGAGCATATTGGCATGTTACAGACGAGTGGGCTTGCTTGCGTTTCTGTGATGTACGTAACAGCGTGCACTAATGGATTCAGTCGTTGTGTTTGGGTGGGTTGCATGCGCTGCGCCGTGCACCCCTTTCCCTGACTAATGGGGCCCCCAGGCAGAGGAAGTGTGTGTGTGTGTTTTTGTGTGTGTGCAAGTGAAAGAAAGAAGAAGGAGAGAGGTGGACACACAGTTTATGAAACAATTCTAGAGAAAGAGATCTAATTCCGGGTCTTCTTTTGATTGAGTGTGAGTAGTTTTCAGAAAACTAAACGTGAAATTATGTGTGTTACCTTAATTATTGCTGGATGCTCTCACTTTTAGTTGTTCATCAAAGAATTAGAGAAAGTGTATACACAAATGTGGAGCAAGTATCAGAGAAAAAAAATTATGCGGTGCATTATATGCCCTCATTAGTGCATAATTATGGAAGATATTTTTCAAAGGACTCAAGTCATGATCATCTAGTCTTCTAGGTGGTAATATATCACATTGACGATAATAATCAATAGATGAGGGGTTATTTCCTGCAGTTCTTCCGCCTGACCGTTACATAACCTCTCGCACTATGTGTGTGTCTGAGTGTATGTGTGTCTAGATGTCATTAAAGTGATGTTAAAGAAGTTTAAGTGATTGTCTAATCGCGCTGGTTTTGAAGACTGATTCCTAACCTAGGAGCGAGTGGACTGCTAGAGCTTGTTAACATTTGGCTCTTTGCTCCCATCAACTCTTGTTGGGCCTCACACTGACTGAAGATGAGGATAGAGGAGGGTACTCTTCATGGAGTGCTTTTATGGGCCAGACCACCCGGTGTGTGTGTGTGTGTGTGTGTGTGTGTGTGTGTGTGTGTGTGTGTGTGTGTGTGTGTGTGTGTGTGTGTGTGTGTGTGTGTGTGTGTGTGTGTGTGTGTGTGTGTGTGTGTGTGTGTGTGTGTGTGTGTGTGTGTGTGTGCGCGTGTGTGTGTGTGTGTGTGTGCGCGCGCGCGTGTGTGTGTGCGCGCGCGTGTGTGCGCGTGTGCGCGCGCGCGTGTGTGTGCGCACGTGTGTACCCTTCATCTACTTGGTTAAGAATCTTTTATAGAAATCCTATTACCCTGTTGTTTTCACCATCATCATTTAAGACCGCATAGAGTCCTGAAAATCTTGGGCCTCATACTGACTGAAGATGAGGAGAGAGGAGGGGAGGGGAGAGGAGGCTTAGAGTCCTGAAAATCTTTTGTGGCAATATTGTTCTTACTAGTGGTGAAAGTAATTGTTAAATCAGTTATTGAAAGGGGATTAATCATTTAAGATATTTATCAAGCTAAAATGTACTACTACTAAAAACTACTTTTTATAGACTAAACAATTTATTGATGGTTGGTAAAATATAATTCATATTTGTATCATTTATAAAAAATAATCATAAGTTGCAGCCCTGCTAAAACCTTTTTGCATATAACATTTGTCACCACCTCTTAAATTGGTTTGTTTATATCCCACTGTATCCATTAATCTCAGCTAAATTTGATATATATTCTCTCTTAGATGATGTCATAACATGGATTCTATTTTGTTGCTCCACAATGATGACTTAGCGGAACAGTGGTGCTCTTTGGCCCTGCAGCATGGCTTTAGGGATTGTCAGTCAGTCAGTGTTCTTTTGTCCAATCTGAAATACCTATTAACTATTGGATGGATTTTCATGTTGGAAAGGATGAATGATGTTGGTGTTAATGTTAGCATGGTAACAATGATGAATATGGTAAACATTATAACTGCTCAACATTAGCATGTTAACATTTTTATTGTAAGCATGTTAGCTCAAAGCAATGCTTTGTCTAAGTACAGACTCGCAGAGCCGGTAGCATTGTGGTAGTCTTGTTTCTATATGCTTGTTTCAGTCCTTTCTGTCTCTGCCTTGTTATGTTTTACAGTCACCGTCATCATGTTCTGCATGACCAAGAGGTGGACAAACATATCTGTGTTCCCATGAACCACCTGTGGGCCAACCAGGCTCCTTACACTGTCTGCAACAGCTCCTTATCAGAGTATGGAGTGCTAGGTGAGACTGAAGCCACCCCAGCCACACATCATGCTTTAGTTTATAAGTCATATGTAGCTCTATGTAATCACTATGATTTCAGGTTTTGAGCTTGGCTTCGCCATGGCCAGTCCAAATGCTCTAATCCTCTGGGAGGCCCAGTTTGGAGACTTTAACAACACAGCCCAGTGTATCATTGACCAGTTTATCAGCCCGGGCCAGGCCAAGTGGGTCCGCAACAATGGTATTGTCCTACTGCTGCCACATGGGATGGAAGGAATGGTGAGGAAGGAAAATAATCTGGCCAATGCAATTTCATCCTGTAGTATTTACAAATTAATTTTGATATTTTTGGAATAAATGCTTTATTGGGATTCCTCTTCCATTTCATCATTATGTGTCTTCTCTTCTGTCCACAGGGCCCAGAACATTCATCTGCTCGACCTGAACGCTTCCTGCAAATGAGCAAAGATGATCCCGATCACTTTCCTGTATGTCCACATGTACAATTTACATGGCTGAAATTGTTACAGATTTGTGGAACATCATTACCTAATTTGGAAACTCTGAGCTGCCACACAGTGTGCTGCAGTGAACATCCAATAACTTCCTGTTTTATTAGCTATGCTGATGTCATAACCACTTAAGTGATGGCTTAAGTGATGATTGCCAATTTCTCTGGAGCTAAAAAGTCTCTTTATTATGGCCTTCACAGAGTTGGTATTCAGCAGTAACTCAGGTCCCAAGGGTGTGTTAGTATGAGGAGAGATTCAAGGAGAGGACCACGGTGGGCTGTATCAGCAGAAGCTTACCAGATTCATCTTCAAATAGGATATTGATCAAAGTATTAGTGGAAGCATAATAATGGATTAACGTTCTCTGTCCGGTGTGTGTGTGTGTGTGTGTGTGTGTGTGTGTGTGTGTGTGTGTGTGTGTGTGTGTGTGTGTGTGTGTGTGTGTGTGTGTGTGTGTGTGTGTGTGTGTGTGTGTGTGTGTGTGTGTGTGTGTGTGTCTGTGTGTGTGTCTGTGTGTGTGTCTGTGTGTCTGTGTGTTTGAGAAAGAGAGAGAGAAAGATGCATCTCTCGCCCAATTATAAGAAAAAAACATTGCTGCAAACAACACTATAATTCTGTAATTTTGGCTACATAAATTTACACTTCTTTTTTTAGAATCAATAACCTCTGTATATTCTTTTCTTTGAAATACTTTTTTTTTTCTCAAAGGAGTTCAATGGAGATTTTGAGGTCCAGCAGCTGTACGAATGTAACTGGATTGTGGTCAACTGCTCCACACCTGCTAACTACTGTCATGTGCTCCGGCGGCAGATTCTGCTGCCATTCAGAAAACCGGTAAAGTGTAACATTGTCTCCACTATATGTTGTGTTTCTTCTCCAGTTTGTGCTTTTCATGCAATTATAGATTTTACATTTGAAATGTTGCTTATATTATGTCACATATACATATAAGCCTACTATTGTAAAACAAAACAAAAAGTCCAGATGGTTGCTTAACACGTGCTGATGATTAGAATACATTTCCCGAATATTATTTCCTTGTTGACATTAAAAATATTTTGTTTGCTTGGTATTCATTTTTGAGGAAAACAGTGGTTCATATCTGTAATTGGAATGAAATCAAAGTCTCAAATATGAAAACATGAGAGGCACAAACTGAGGTTATGACTTCACATTTGTTAATTGCTTCATCATGACAAACTGCCCAAAATACTGTTGTAATACAATACTATACCACAACCATGATTTGAAAATAGGCACTGTTTGCAGAAAGATGCACAACCTTTGACAGTACTCGTTTACAGTACAAATGTGGTTCTGCATGTAAATAATTAGTACTTTGAACCTCTACAGTAGAACTAGTTTGGGTGTAAAGTTTTGGGCTGTAAAGCTTTTCTGCTCTTTTGTATGTGCACATCTTTTTTTTCAGTCTCCCACAGTTTTCACACACAGTGAATGTCTTAACTGATCCCCTGTCGCACATAAATGCAATGCTTTGCGAAGCATGAGAAAATGACTTCCTGAGCAAATTAGCGAGGGGGGCAATTGGGGATAATATTGTTTGTTTTTTTATGAAAAACTCTGGACTTGGTTGGCTGAGCACAAAGGGTTTTATTTATTTGATTGTTAAAGAAATGTTTTGTTTTCCCAATGCTGATGTTGCGTGCTATACTGCAACAAATTAGCGGGAAAAGAAATATAAAGTTTGGAGTTTTTTCAAAGTGCACAATAAAGTTACGGATGATAGAATCAATCTATTTTTTGTCATTGATCGACACTTTTTTTCACAGCTGATCATTTTCACTCCAAAGTCTCTGCTGAGGCACCCTGATGCAAGGTCCAGTTTTGATGATCTCGCAGAAGGTGGAGTTTTACTTTATCTCTGTAAAATGTGACTTAAATCTTGATGGACAGTAATAGGTAACATATACTCAATGTTGGCAGGCACTACATTCAAGAGGTTGATTCCAGACGAGGGCCCTGCAAGTCAAAACCCAGCCCAAGTGAAGAGAGTGATCTTCTGCACTGGCAAAGTCTACTATGAACTGGCTAGAGAGAGGAAACGGCAAAAACTGGAAAGAGACATCGCCATCATTAGACTTGAGCAGGTGTTTAGTCCCTCTCCTTGAAATGAGAGTGATGCAATGTAGTCATTTCTTCTTTCACTTATCCTTTGGCCTCTCCCCTCAGATCTCTCCGTTCCCATTTGACCTGGTCAGAGCGGAAACAGAGAGATATGGCAACGCTGAGCTGGTCTGGTGTCAGGAGGAGCACAAGAACATGGGTTACTGTGATTACGTCCGGCCGCGTTTCTATACAGTAGTGGCCAACCAGAAGCCCATTTGGTAAGGGTGTCTATTCCCTTGTTACCTGATTTGTTCATGACAGAGGTAAAGTGGAACAATCCTTTTAGAGAATCAAGTAACAAACCTTCAGTGTTTCTTCCAGGTATGTGGGACGGGACCCTGCAGCTGCTCCTGCGACAGGGAACAAGTCCACCCACCTCAATGAGCTGAGGAGGTTCATGGACACAGCTTTCAACCTGAACGCCTTCCACAGGAAGGACTTGTAATTGAGAACTGGAGCAAGAACCAGACTGGAGGTGCAGTTTCATCTCCAACCATCAGGGTCTTCTTAATAAGTCTTGATGTGGTAAATTGGCACATTTTAAAACTCTTTTAGTTTTGTGAAAATCTGGAGTATAGCCTAGTGTTTTTAGTAAACGTAATTTATCCCCTGATATTCTTATGTGAAGTCAGCAATGCAAACTTACTTATGCTTGAATCAGACTCAACAACAGTATGAGGCAGTCAGATATGTCATTAAGTGATCATTGTTAAACTCAACCAATCATAGCTTGCATTCTTTTTGCGACCTGCAACAACTATGATGTAAGAGGCATTATGAAGCCCAACTAGGCGTGAGAAGACAAAAAAAACAATTGGTTGCACTATTCTTATACTATCCTAAATGCGGCTTTTCATTGTGACACGGGATAGAAAAATTGTGGGACAAATTGTTGTGCCATGGGCATACCCCATGTCAAGTGGAATCAAGTCATTCTTATTTACTGTGTATAGTCCCAAATCACCCTTTACCCTTATACCCTCCATTTGGATAAGGAAAACCACTACATAACACCAACACCTCATCTTTGGGATCAAGATATTTACAGGCCGATATCATGTATCTGATTCAAGCTTTACAGAATCTGCACTTTATTCAATCAACGCTATTCAACACAAGGCCTTTATGAGTGCTATAACTGAATAAGTACTGTGTGTGTATACACCACAATGTCTCGTCTGAAGAGAACCAGACACAAAGATGCTCAGCCTCTAAACTGTGCTACACCTCCCAAAACCTTTATTTCAAAATAAAATATTACACAAACATTAAGTCACACAATTGTCAACTAGTTGTGTGGCAAAGTAGCAACAGTACAATCTTTGTACCCTTAATAACATGCACACACCATTTAGATTTGTGACAATCCCTGTTGTTGGAATAGTAGTTTTAGTATTGAAAATACCTCCATTGCTGCCATGCTGATGAATACTGCTATATTTTAGTAGTATAGTTTTGTATTTGTATTGATTTTTGTAGATGAATAGCAGAAGTTACGAGACGCACAGAACACCAACTGGTGTATTTAAACAATGAATGTGAAATACATATTGCAGGTATGACGATTGTTTGGAAAGTTAACACATCAGTAGGTTTATTTGCTTTGGCTACCTTAGCTGTTAGTAAAGGAGTGTGTATTTATTGTCACACTTCACTTCACCAGGAGACATGAGCCAGCTGGCACAGAGACTTGCAGCCATGTTTTCTACTTAGGACATAAGGCTCAGCTTCCTCTTTGGAGGCTGAGGGATGCGCACACACATAAACATAGCAAAGCTTTGGATGCTTTGAGAGCAGTATCATCTCTTGGTTATCACAATAAAATCCCCAGGTATTTAACAGAATTATTTACCACTGTGCTTAGAAATGTTATAGAAAATTAGGCTTCCAGTTTAGCCATACTGTAGATTACCTTTTCGGCTGGGAGATAAATTAAAAATAAATGAATGTGTTAGTTTTTTAAAGAAAGAAATATGTCCACATATTACTGTGGGTATTGAGACATATGCACACAACCCCAGGAATAATAAAATATGGAATAAAATTATTTAAGTTTGATAACATTCTTTGGTCATGATTTTTGCTTGCAGATGCTGATTGACAGTAAAAAATGGTTAAAGGCAAGAAACATAATTACTTTTACAAATGAAAAGTTGAATTTGTAAGCAGTAAAAATGCACCCCTTCCTCATTTTAATACATGTACCAGTTCAGATCAGACCAGTCTGCTGTTAGCAGACTTGAGATAGATATGGCTGTGACTGAAGGAGTCAGTTTGCAAGCATTATGACTCTACTCTATATATTACTGCTGTGCTACTGTTTTGTATTTCCTGTTATTCCAGACTTGTCATCTGTGGCCACACTGGCTATTGTTAGAAAAAAGGTTCCCGTACACCAGGGCAAAAATAAGCTATTGGGGCCCCTGCCAACAACACCCTATCCCCTTCTGTACATCATGTATGTACCCTGTCCCCTTCAAGGTTCTCATTAAGTAAAGTTCACACACTAGACTACATATGGCATATTCAGTATTTGCCTAGAAATCAACCAAGCTTTATATGCACCAGGTGAGCCCAATATAAGGTAAAACAATTAGTTAAAACCTTCAAAAGAAAGATTGGCCCACAAAATTTACTAATAATGCAGGGTCCATCATAGTACACAGTAATTATACAAATTCCCTTACAAATCTGCAATACCAACTAACATTTAGTGAATGTGCGAATTTCTGGAGGCCCATATATATATATATATATATATATATATATATATATATATATATATATATATATATATATATATATATATATATATATATATATATATATATATATATATATATATATATATATATATATATATATATATATATATATATATGATGATGAATGTGTAAATATATATTTTCATTTCTGTTATCTTCAGTAAGCGTTCTCCACAGCATTAACAGCTTCTTTGCAAACAGGGTCCACTTGTCCATCTCCACCTTCAGGGAAAAACACGAACAGGTTTCCAGACGGTCAGTGTGCACTGTGACATCACAATAACGTATCACGTAGTCTCCGCGTTCCGTCAAAGCTAACCAAACTCACCGAACTCCAGGTGCTTTATATTACAGCGGAAGACGACCTCCCCGTTGACCACGAGCTTCACCATGTTCCACTCGCGCGTGTCTTCCAAGACGCACTGGTGCCCGCGCGCTGTCAGAGCGGCTGCAGACATATTGGACGGACAATGTTTGACCTCAACTAAAACAGTCAGGAAAGCAGACAACATGCGGTATCCTAATTGGACTCGAAAAGAAACATACCCTGAAGACCCTGCAGGCGGAAGTTCCTGTGTTCTACTACTCCATTGGATTCATAAGGTCCGTTGCAAAGGGTCACCCGCGCGTTTTTCGGCATTGTTTGTTGTGGTCACCTGGGTAACTGTCACAATGCACCTGTTGTTGCTTACATGCCATCCTCTCCGAAATGTGCTAAGGAATCACATTTTCTCCACTTGTTAAAACAATTAAGTTATTAATTTGTTAGTGCTATGTGATCAACTCTAAATTGCATTTGTGAGTCTCTCACAAGTCAAATATCAATTTTATAAGTCATTATAAATGGGCTACCACAAGATTTGACTTTATTATAAACTTTTTATAAATTTGCCTTAGAACCATATGCCACGTATATGACAGATAATATGGCTTATGACTTCATTATTTGAAAGGACTTCTCATAATTTGTCATAATTTCAGGGGTTGAAAGTTAGCTTTTTGGCTATACTGACACATTTGCACTGATCAATGTGCATTGTATAATAATAAATAATTCACGAAGTCATAGTTATTAAAACTTTCTAAAAATGAATAATGTATTAAGGTTTTTAAAATCACATTGACATCCTGATTCCATAAATTCAGAGCAGTGCAGACCAGAGCATGCTCAGTACCCATAATGTGGTGGATAAGTGGATGTGTCTGTAAGGTTGCATTTCTTTTACAGTATAAATCAGAGTAGAAACTCAAACATGGGATTGATGTGCATCTACTCTGTAAACGGCCAAACAAACATATAATTTGGTTTTGGTTTCTTTTAATCTTCAACAGTGCTTCATAAAACAGTACAGTACTTTGACAGTAATAAATACAATGATCACCTCCTGTTGATACGTGTCGTTTCAAGCTTACATTTACACTTTGTAACATTAAATTATAGCTATCATACAAAAATAAATAACTTGATTGAATTAATTGATATATTCTGAATAGAGACATTTGTGTTTACAAATACACAATTTTGATCACACTTAACATTCTTAAATAAGCTAAATGATATCCCTTTTAAAATCTTGGTCAGTTGCTTTTTCCAATAAATGTAATAGAGTACAGTATGAACAAAATGTCTATTAATGTTTTTATAAAATCATTTTTTTGGCAACAGACATTTAAGTAATACCACATGTTATTTTGGTACAATAGACACAATTTATGAAGACTACATGAATAGAAATTGCATAGAAGATTCTAGATGTACAATGTACCTAGACCTTCAGAATATCATTAGATAGCAGCCTTTTTTTACAGTATGATAGCAGCATGCA
>NC_045749.1:11890842-11898149 GCF_008692095.1 Etheostoma spectabile | reverse complement strand
TGACATATAGTAAGACAATCAGCCATTCATCATAACTCACAGACTACTTTTGCTTGTCACCAAACAACAAATGTATTATTTGGCAGATTCATCTTGATTTAGTGCAAAAGAACAATCAAAAGCTCCAATTTGGATTGATTTCTTTTTTACCTACATACAGAAGCTATTTTGACAGACATTTGAATTAGTGCGATATATTGGATTTTTTTGTTGTTGGACAACAGCAGTAAACATCCTCTATGATATCCAAACACCTCCTATATTCTCTAACAATGAGTTAAATACATTATTAGCACTTCATACGTTTTACATTACAGTATAGAACAAAACAGCTTTACGTAACATTTTGTATCACAGTTACAGTGTATATTTTGCAATTGACTCACACCGTTTTCCCCTGGCACTGACAGTTTCCTATGATTTACTTCCATTCTTCAAACCTTGTGCGCGTCTGCTTGTGATAAAGTCTGGGTTTGAGCTTCAACTTTAGTCTGGTCAGAGGTTTTTAGCAGAATTTGTGGCAGCGTTTGCTGATTCTTGGTCAGTTCAGTTGGTCTCTGCGGTGTTTTCCTTTGCCAGCTTGTGTCTGTTTGTGTGTGCGTCTCTAGCGTCTGACCCTGTCTTTGCTGGGTCGGATTGGAGCCGGAGTTACATTTGTTGCACAGATCCCTCATGTCCAGTAGAGCCTGTACCAGACACTTGACAAATTCTGTTGAACATGTCTCTGGGCTCTCGTGGAAACTGGACACACAGAAGATAATGTGATCTGACTGAGGGTTGTAGCACGCTCCATATCCGTTTGGAACCACAGGTCCGTAGCAGCAGAACATCTCAACAGTTGTAGGAACCTAAGGGAAGAATGAATCCTTCGGTATTAAATACTGCTGTAGGTGGAAAGATTGAGATACCACTATTCTACTAGATATACTATATATAGTAGTATAGTGTAATGGATTCTACACAGTCTTTAATTTTGAGCTGCTTAATAATTAATCGATCAGTCAATTGAAAGACAACCAATTGCCAAGTATTTTGTTAATTAATTTATTATTTAAGTCATTTTTTTAAGCAAAAATGCAAAAATAATTGTGATTCCAGGTTCTCAAATGTGAGGATTTTAAGTTTTTCTTGTTCTGACATTACGGAATATTAATAATATAATAATAATAATAATATTTAGTTTTTTTAATCAATTATTTAAGAAAGTAATCTGCAGATTAATTGATGATTACAGTAATTAGTTGCAATCCTTCTTTCATTAGAAAGACCTTCCCATAAATGGGGAGGTCTTTGAAACCACACTCATGTCACATCTTAAGCACAAGCCAAGAAAACCCTGATGGCATTTATGTTATATCTTCAGCCTTTGACAGCTTCTTGCAGAGCCACAAAGGACATGAAACAGCTGTTTTCACAGGCTGAGCAGTGCTCTTTACGTGTAAATTAACTTTATGTGTGAAATTTGTGGAGTGGCCCTTTATCATTTTTGATTAAAAATAGCTTCACTTTATTGTTTTAAAATCAAATGACAATACCTGACTTGTAGAGAGAATGAAATGATTACTGATGAAATGGGCTTCATCTTTGAATATTTCTGGCTTCTCGATCTTCAGCTCATGTGCAATTTCACGCAGTCCTAGTAAGTGATTGTCTATTGCCATCCCTGTAATAGCCTGAAAAGGAGAATGAGTACAGATGTTATCTTTGATATGCAAAGTCAACATTGTAATACAAATCTGGATGAGGTTAGAGAATAGTCACCAGAATAGTATACTTTGTCTGCACGTTTATGGCACTTCGTAACATCTCCATCTTTTCTGTCTCCTGGAAATGTAAACAACTTAGAATCAATTACTTGACTACTTGACTACCCTTTCTTTCTCAGAAAACTGACAATCATTTCATGATTTAAACTGAGTTTTGACTCTGCGGCAGCATTCATTTGAATTGGACAGTAGGATTGTAACATCTTACACTTGTGCTCAGTTCCCCATCTGTCATTGCTTTAACAAAGGCCAGGGCTTCTGGTGTCGCTGAGCGGATGTTGTCCACTCTGCCCTTCTGAAAACGTCGTATAGAAGCACTCTCATAGGTCGACACCATTCTGCTGTGACATCTAGAGTAACTCACAAAGAGAAGGCCTTGTAGCTTGGAGACCCGGGTTATCCTATGAGAATCAGTCCTGTTGTAATCATCATTTTCTTACCGGTAGTAGGCTAACTGAAGAGCAACCTGGATGTAGGCATCAGGACTCATTTTCTGCTTTTTGATGAACTCTTTCCCGTAATTGTAGAATTTGTGGACATTCATGTCCAGATTTTCCACCTGCCTGAGCAAATAAGCATAAATCCTGCTGTGAGCAGAAAGCATGGATTCATATATGACAAACCAGAGTAAACCCAAACCTTTGAAGTTTGTCAGCAGAAGAGGCGAGAAGTTGATGAATCTCTTGAGTACATTTCCAGCGGAGCTTGCGTGGTGCGGGCAGCTCGCTCACACTTGCAGCCCTAACCAGCTTTGATGGGCTGCCGATCCTGATGTCAAATGGGAACATTAGATCATTTGGCTTGTTATTTAAGATTGTCTTATTTGGATTTTCTAAGCGTATGCCAAAAGATATCACACACATTTTTTGCATTTCATTCTTACATGTATTTGAGGAGAAACTCTGTGCACTGTACAAGGACAATTCCCTCAAAGGGTGAGTGTTCACACACGACTCCACAGCAGCCGCCAGCTCCTACAGCAAACTGACGCAGTTGAGCTATTGTCAGCGGGATTTTCTTGAGTTGAACAAAGCTGCAATGCTAGATTATCTAGAATTCACTTCATATGCAGTATTTTTTGTTGTTGTACTTGTGCATGCTGAATCTACATGTTCCTTCATATACATTTCATCCACATATTACACCCTACAGTGAAGCAATCATTTTAAAATGAATTCTTCATCAAAACATCTCCATCAAAGTTCATGCTAATGACATCAAGCTGAATGCTTGTGATCCAATGGGGACTCTCTGTTTCTCTAATTGTAAATTCTTAATTGCGTATGGGATTGGCTAATTGCATCCACTGGTACTGTGAGAGAGGAACATGAATTTGTTATGTCATGTCCTCAGTCAGTAAGGCGATAGCATTCCTTAATCATCTACATTTCTTTTAACCTCACTTCATTGATTCTTGGATTCCTCTTTCTTCTTACTAGCCAATTGTGACCACTAACCTGCATGGGCTTGTCGTACCAACGGTTGCCCCCATTCTTGGCCACTCCTCCGCCATGCAGCATCAACATCGCACGTGCGGAGTCACTTAGCTCAGGCCCACTGGCATCATCCAGACAGACCAGACACATACAACGCTCGATCATGTCCAGGGAGTCCCTGTTAGTAGACTCTAGAGCATAATATGGGGGGGCAAAGTTAAAGTGGTGGGGCAAATAGACATGGAAACACTGAGGTCTGCCTCAGTCTCATACCTTTCATGAGCACACTGCGAGACTCGGCCCACTCTGTCCGTCCATCTGAAGTGAGGAGACCAATAGGTGGGACACGCTCTTCTTCGCTGTCAGCCATCCTGGCGATCTTCTCCAGCTGAGCCAGCAGGTCTCTTTCATTCAGTCGGCGGAAGTTGATCACCACATCCAGCACAAAGAACTAGACAGAGGTTCAAATTGGACATATGCTGTTTCAATGTACTGACTCGTCCCTAAGATCTTACTTTAATATATGCTGGGAATCTATACTGCAGGGCACAATTGCTTCCTAAAGACATGGACACATGGGAACATCTGGTAGGATGTGCATGGTGAAGGGCAACACAGACTTGAAAGATAATTCCATTTTATTACAACTTCAGTCTCAATTTTTGCGGTCTTGACCGTCATTCTATCAGTAATGATGATATTATACTCACACAGAATGGCTTAGTTAGTAAAACCGGATTGTATGTAGCTCTGGTCTTGAGAGGCAATACTGGTCCATTACTGGTCTTATTGAAGGATGTAATGTTGCATATAAGTCTGCATCTTTAATTGTTTTATACTTATTTGAGCACCTTTGATTCTTCTTATATAACTGATAGAACTTCTGCTAAATGCTACTGACTGATGTGCAAATGTCACACATTTTCTAGATAATTAACTTGACAGAGAGAAGTTGTCATTGGGCTATGGGTGTTAATCACTTATTGGAGTTAGCTTAGTGCCCACAGAGCCTGTTTACAGTACCATTTGATACAAGTGAGTGATGATCCATATGTTCTGCTGTTGAAGAGACCCAATGTATGTCTAATTCTCTCTAAGTAAGTGGAACTGTCACTGTAAACATATTGTTCCCTGTGAGGTTATTTTTTTCTGAATTCAGCTGATTCTTGAACTTCTTACCTTTTGAGTTGGTATTTCTTTGTAAAACTACTGGTTCCAAAGTCAAGTCTATGACAACTTTGGATTTGTTTTTCTTCACTGACCTGGTTTTTACAAGCCACAATGATGTGTTCAGGTTCTGGCATAACGCTACTCTCCTGGGCCACCAGTGTGTCCCTCTCAGGCCCCGGCAGGCGGTAGGAGTTGAAGAGGCGATAGTACTGCTCCATACACAGAGGGGTTCCAGCCAGCTGGCCCCGAGCATAGTCCACAGGGAGTTTGTGTCTGCACACAAACACTTTGTTAGGCATTTTATTTACTCATAATAACCTGTGATTCAAATGATTCTCTCAAGTGCATTCATGTCATCACATATCAACTTACGAATCAAGTAGAGTCTTATACTCCAAAACACCAGAAATTAGGTGTGCAGCAAACCTAGGAAAGAACGACTTTAAGTTGTGAAATACTTCCTATAACACACACACGTAGTACTTCCACAATCCTAATAATTCCTTGCATTTAGCCTCATTCTTCTGTAGCTGTATTCTATTTAACAGTATAAATGCTACATGTAAATCATCTGGTTAAGGAGCCAGTCCCAGATCAATACCATGTTAACCACACCACAGCCTTCATTGTCTGTTAACCTTGCCACCAGTAGCCTGGCTTCTTAGCTCTCAAGGTGTACTGGGTAATGACCATGTCAGTGTGTAGCATGGAAGTGTTTTGTTTATAATCAAGCAAAGCCGGTCTCTGAGTAATCTATACAGTTTCCTGTCATTTCTCAAGTCTTTGTGCTGTAAAGATTTTAAAAATTGCCTGTCAAGTGGTAACTTTTTGAGTTTTGCTATGCATTGGAATTACAGCTTGTTAGTTTACAGTATCTGTGGTGAAGGTTGGCGGACAAGGGACACAACTGGGTGACAGTATACTTCTCTGTCCTGTCTGAGGTTTCTCTCATGACTTATTTGTTTTTGATACAGTGTCAAATAAATACCTTAAAGAGTCGATGGGAGCCCTGAAGTGCTGCTGTGGGAAGACCATCACAGGACTGGAGTTGACGGGCAGAGCCAGCCTGTTGTTCAGGTACATGTCATTCAGCCAGTAGTCATACACCTACAGTTGGACATACAGGGATAAAATACGTTCCCTCATAATGCTTAGTGTCACTAGCTGATAGCAATTTCTTTTGGGCTTTGAAATGTCTTGGACACATCATTGTTATGTGTTTTTAACCAGATAATTGTATTTACCCAGTTTGCCATGTTCTCCCTCCTTTCCACAAGTTTGCTCTGTAGTAGCTCCCCCACTCCTCCAGGGGCTCCAAACTGCTTCACTACATTTTGGGTCTTGTTGAACTGTTCCTCTGTGAGCAGGTGCTTCATACACCTCAGGTACATGTCCAGTGTGTCTTTCAGGACGGGGAGTGGCAGCTTAGGAAGACCCTAAAACAGTGTGGGGGCATGAAAAACTCAAAATGTGTGACAACACATCAACGTGTGTTGTCAACACAAAACTTCTGAGTCTCCTCTGCCACATGCATTATATCAATTTATCAAGAAAATACTTTAAATAAATAAAAAAAATTCAGTTTTTAGTTTACTTCTTGAGAACAACTGCTTCCCCAAATTGTAAATTATTCACTTCACTTGACTCAGAATAAGTAAATGTTAAAAAAAAAGTTAATGGAAATGTCAAAGCATTTTACTTATTCTCATACAATATGTAATAATAGTATTAATATGTTTAACTAGATTTGAAAAGTTCCCAATTTAAACTCATGCATATTTCAGTAAAAGATAGATATAAGTCAAATATATATTTACATCTCCGCCCCCTAAATCTTTGGAGGGCTCCTGGTCCAGAACGGGCATGTTGGCGGTGCGGGCCAGCCTTAACGACAGACTCTGTCCAAAAATGAAATGAAATCAAGTTCCAGCAAGTGTTTAACAGTCCCCGTGGAGGTCTGACTAGATGTCTTTAAACGTTGAACTACTGTGGGAATGTAAATGCACAATTCTACTCAATAAATGAAATGTAGCCTATCGCTGTCATGACAGAAAAAAACAAAGACAAGAATGCGCACTGGAATATCTTTACATCTTTTTCAAAATGGTTACGTAAACTTGTACATTTGGTGTTAACAAGCGGTCATAAATAACACTAAAACATTTACCTAACTGAAATAAACCTTACAAATGAAATGTTTTACTCACCAGAAAAAAGATCACACTCCTGTGGTTCAAGCAAGGCGTTTAGGGTTTATGCAGTTAAATCCATTTCTAGCGGAAAATCTTTTAAATGTCACTACTTTGATCCATTTTATCATATTGATCCTCTTTCAATCCCCACCATGGCATGAGCGCAACTCCATCGCTGGCTCAGGAGAGATGCTGGGAGGGTAACTCACCCTCCCGGCTGCCAGGCTCCTCCCTAAAGTCCTGCTATTCGCCGAGAAGTTTATTTGGCACTTCGCATCTTCACACCAGTTTATTTAGACATCGACTGAACGCCTCAGATGCTCGACGCCGGAAAGCAATTAGGATGTATTTCGGACTTCCTCCTTTGGCTTTCCGAAATTTCAACACCATTGCTTCCACCTCACTGCGTCTGACTGATTTAATTGACATTATGTATTTAAAATTAGGCCTATATGCCAAGATTTGCATTTTGGACGAACACAGATGCTTTGACGTTTTTGCTCTAACATCGACATTACACCCAACATTACCCTCACCCTCAGGCCTGTATTTTGCTCCCAAACTATTATTTTAATAATGCAGTAAGTTACATTTTCTAAAATGGACTTATGTCTTAACTTTCGGCTGTTTTGTATAATAATAAGGATCACAAAATATCCAAGTGTAGGCCTTAATAAGTTTATTGATTGATTGTTAGATTATTGCTTGTTTAATGCAAAAATCTAAGAAAGTGTGTGCGTGAA
>NC_045749.1:11866580-11890832 GCF_008692095.1 Etheostoma spectabile | reverse complement strand
TATGTATCTTTTATGTATGTAACTATCATATTAGAAGTAAAATCACATTTTCATGATCATTGTTAAAGGGAAATAAATGTGTCATATACCGCAAAAAATTATCCAAGTAATTGCCTTAATAAATAATTTCCATAAACAGTATATCATCCATATAATATTGGTTTAATTATGTACATGAATATACATGTATGTACAGTCGCAGATCACACAATGAGGCATTCCAGCAGTACATCATCCAAAATAAACAAATTAATTAGACAACTAGACGCAGATTTCAGAACATTTAAATATTTTGTATATTTCTAAAATCGTCTTGTGACGCACAGTATTGCATATTAAGTTTAGCAGCACAACTCTGGCAAAATGAATACAGAATACATTGAAAGACGCACACATTGCAATTGTTCTTTTGTTAAAATACATTTACACATAATCCCTGAATATGAGTCAGTTTCTGATACAGTGATAAATACTGTTAATGAATAGACATTTATCTGAACAAATCTTTCACAATACTCTCACTTTAAGATGAACAAACGCCAGCGAGCGCCTTTCTACTGCAAAAGCCTGAAGCTATTTGGTTGACAATACCCGGAGGAATTGTCACCAGGAGCAGTAAATAATATATTTGTTACACAATCCTAATCGTGTTATGCAATTGATTGGATCAGACGGGATGCACACAACTCTACATGGGCACTTTGATAGTTTTACACTCAGTTCAAGGTATTTTATGCATACTCTCCTCCTGAGGATTCCTCCTCTGAATACGACCGTTGCGGAAAGGTTTCAACGCCATTCTCGTCGATCGTTGTACATAAACCCTTTCTCTTCTTCTCTCGTTGCTCCATCTTAATCGTATCATACAGTCCTGTTGGGCCATCCTCCAAGAGCATATTTCGCTCGGAGAAAGAAGGTTTCATCTTTGTCACGTTCTTCAGCAGAAGGAGCGCTGGTGCGTAAAGTACATTGGCGAGGCCCATGCCTAAGTTGAGCTGAACAAAGCCCAGGTCGTGCACTATCTGTCCAGCCACCACGGGCCCCAGGGCATAGGCCACGCAGTAAGAGATGTCTGCGATGGCGTACACGCTGCCATACACTGACACATGTCGCACATCCACCAGGAAACCCAGTGTTGGCAGGAGCGCCGTGTCCACAAAGGCGATGCCGAAACAGATTCCGCACAGCGGGATCATAAGCTGTCCAAAGTTTTTGCAGGCTGGCACTGTGCAGGAGCTTGCGCCTATGAACACCATCCCTATGGCCCCGTAAAACCACTGGAGATGGGGGTACTTTGCTGCTAATTTGACAGTGAGATAAACACCTAAAACATGAGGGAAGAAGGCAGGGAACCATGTCATGCCGATCTCCCACTGGTTGGCATGCATGTTTTCTTCCATCCAGTTGGCGATAGTTGGCTCAAGGAAGGCGAGAGGGATGTTACAAATTGTCAGAGCACCAGCCACCACAGCTATATAAGGATCAATCATCAGTTTATATATGGGGGTGCCTACTGGCATGTTTTCTCTCTCTTGGTTAGAGAAGGGTTTCAGCACAGTCAGGCACAATATGCCATCAATGAGGCAGACACAGGCCAGAATCAGGAAGGGCACCCGCTTCCCTGCGAACTGATAGAGGACCCCTCCAAAGGGGGGCGCCACAAGACTTCCAAAAGAGATGAAAGCCAAGGCAATACCCAGCGCTTTGCTCCTCTCTTTCTCCTCTGTGTACCTGTCTGCGATCAGAGCGATCCCAGCAGTGTCCGCGAAAGCCGAGCCGAGGCCCTGGATGCTACGCGCCAGGAACAGGGTCGCGTAGTTTTCAGCGAAGGCAAAAGTAAGGGTGGAGAGAAACATGACATTGAGACCGATGAAAAGTGGAATATCATACCCCACTCTGTCTATAAACGTCCCACTTAGTGGGTTCACCAAGAGCTGCAGAATGGCTTTGGAGGCAAAAAGAACACCAATCTGTAGGTCGAAGTTCCCCCTGGTTGCTTTGTGGATGGTGCTGTTAGTGAAGTTGGTCTGCAGTGCAACGACTTCGGCTTTATCCGCTGCTTTCTGTAGCCCTTCAAGGTAATCGGGTATGATTGGCACAATTACCATGTAAAGCATGTTGTCTAACAAAAGTGCTACACAGACTATTACTAGAATAACCTGTTTCTGCCGAACTGGGTCTTGGATGTAGCCCAGTTGTTTAGTTCTTTCGCCTATCTGGGACAGTTTGGAGGCGGCAGATTGTGCCAAATTAGGGGCTTGTCCCTCTGTGGTCCCCTCCGGCTCCATGACTCCGGCTCAAGTCTTGTCTTTTGAGAAAGAAAATCGGCTTCCCCCAGATGATTTACTTAAAGAATTACGCACACTTGGCACATCTGGTCTGTCTTTTATTTAGTTTTCTTTTCCAGCACCTGGAGCCCTACTAATGAGCTAGATAACTTCCCTCGGCTTTACCTCTTCTCTGTCCCTTGCGCCGTCCGTCATCGCACGCGCTTTTCCACTCCCGTGACTTGGACTCGTTTTATCGCCGTCATCCCTAGTTGCTTCATTGTTTCATATTCCGTCAGTCAGGTGACGCGCTGGTCCCGGGCAGCACTTACAGTTTGGGGATTTACCTCCAGCTCACAGTGCCAACTCCATCAGCGCACTTGCTTTTTTAGGTCCGTCTGCAGCATCCTTTCGGCTCCCTGCTGTCTTCAGTCAGAGATAAGGCTGTGAGCTAAGTCATCATTTCACATCAACCGGACTGGTTTTGTCGGCCGTGGAAGGAATACACACTGCAGTTTGTGGACTCCAATAGATGCCCCCCTCCCCTTCCCATCTTCGCCGATGGCTGTGACGCACAGTCCTGCTGCTCTCCAGAAGCTCTTTTATGCTAATTAAATACAAAATCCCGAGTGCACACTGCTGTCCATTCAGTTGCTTCTACGCAGGGCTGAGGATAGTTGCTCCAGTTTATGTTATATTTAACTTTCTCAATTTAAAATTACAATAATTTGCAATTTGATCATCTAAAAGTATGATATGTCTATACAATCGCTAAAACTCTGTCAATTCCGCTCAATAACACAAGAAAGCCTGTAGCTTTTAAACGTGAGCTCAGCAACAACACTGCTACAAGGAGAAACAAAAACGCACAGATTTCCATGTCACTCGATAAGAAAAAAAACTGATTAAGCACCACATTTCAGTGGACAGCTCCACAGAAGATGCCACTAAAAGGAAGTGATAAGCCTGATCAGTCAAGGCTGACCTGGCGCTCTCACCTGTCTGTCTGTGTGTCCGTGTCTGTGTGTGTGTGTGTGTGTGTGTGTGTGTGTGTGTGTGTGTGTGTGTGTGCGCGAGCATACTTGTGATTAAAAAGAAACTTATCACTCTGTTGTGAACCATCATAGACAAATTTTCATGATCAGTATTGAATGATCTGAGAAAAGAAGAGTTTGCGCACCGACAGGATTTCATCCTTGTCATCTGCATTTCAATATATTAACATATCCTTTTGCGCTGACCATTCTGTTACTTTTCTTTCAAAATGTGTTCTTTTGTGACGTTTTGCGCACAATACATCGTGGCAATTACATCTGGAAATATTACTATCAAATAGGCCTATGAAGGAAGCTTCAAAATATCTTGTTTAGCTTTTTAACCGACACGAGAAGCGTGAACTGGGGGGTTTAAATGCAGCGTGACACCGCCATCTTCTGGTGCAGAAAAGCTTTAACAGCTGTTACCAACATTTATTGTATCAGTCAAAGCAATCTACTGATGGGGATCAGTAATTTGATTTCAAATGCAAATCAACGTCTTCAGAGAATTTTCTTGAATTAATCATCGTATTAGACTTGAGCTGTTTTAATAGCGGTGTTTCATGATAGTGACCCCAGTTAAAAATATCTTTTTATAACAGGAAAATTAGTTTTAAAATTGTTTCAATTATCTCACTCTATGGGAAGCTTTTGTTTTTTCAGCTGTTTCTGTATGTTTTTAGAGTAAATAAATAAATTAAGAAATATATTAAATAGCTTGTCAGCATTTGCAGTCTGATACAGATTCATGATTAGATCTGAAACATGAGACAGAGCAGGATTGACATCTAGCGGAGGAAGAATTAATTGTTCAAGCAACCCTTGTAACCTGAAAAGTGGACCTTACTACAAGATCCCCGCTAAATATCTTATTCTACGTCGTAAAGAGTAAAATCAGAAGATTGGCAGCCAAATGGTGAAGATTGATTTTATGAATGTAATCAAAGTGGAAAGAGTCAGCATACTTGTGAATGAAATGCTGTTTTCACTGATTCATTAATCAGATATTTGTGTGTTGACGGCGTAGGTTTCAGTCATGTTGCTTTATTTAACAGTCCTGATTTCCCTGTGAGTGTTTTCTTTGGGTGTCATGTGTCCTCGTTCAGCCAGTAGATGTCCTCATATCTCTATACTTTTTCACTTGAAATATAATTGCTGACATCTTTCCACCAGAGGTCTTCCTCCCAGCATGAGTAGTATTTAACAGCAAGTCATGTATATGCAAACCAGCTGTTCACAACCGTTTTTTCTTGTGGATCCTTTATATTTTGTAGGGTATACTTATGACCGTCATGGCAAGAATTGTGACCAGTTCAACTGAAAAGTGATTCTGTTTTCTCAGATTGTTTCATTTCAGGGTTTTTGGGCATAAATAGTTAAAGTTTAAACAATTACCATTAGTAACTGTAACAATGGACTACCTTGTACAGAGATCAGGAATAGAAGGATAAAAACAATGATTCAAAAACATGGAAATGACAGTGCTCCCATGCCATACACCCAAAACTAATAATGCACAAAATTAAACCATGTGATTAAAAACAACAGAAAACTACATTCCTAAACAAGAAAACATCCAAACAACACAAATATAAAAGACATTTATAACAATACAAAGCAGACTGAGACAAAACAAATGAAAGTACCAGTTTATACCCTGCTTACAAAGTTCTGGTCAGGCTGTTGTATCCCCTGTGGGATAAATGAAACAGAATAGCACTATTTTCAAGAAGACCACCGTGTCATTTTATAAGATTCAAACTAAATAACTTAAAGACTGGCTTTAAGTAAAGCTGTCCTTTAAGCCTGTTGGGAGACATTTTGGGATATTGCCTCTTCTTATGAGACTTCTTTTTCATGGCTAATGAAATGTAGATAGGTGGGTTATGTTTGGCCTGTCTGAAATGCCTGGCCGTTGCATTGTCCAGTTTTTAGAAAACAAAACAGTCATAGAACAGGATTCTAATGGCTGTTTTGTGCTCTATAAAACTCTTTCAGTTTTTCTTACTATGGTATTTCCAGATACGAACTGTATATAGACAGATGTTTTTATGGAACTTGGAAAACATAGAGCAATGGTTTATGACAGACTGCATAGTGGCATGCATGTTACTGAAGTGGTTTAGGGGTCCTGAGTTGAATGCAATTGATTTAAGCTTTAAACCACCAAAGACACCATTCATTCCCGGCGTCTTTGAAACAAATCAGCGAAATCCAGCTATGCGTTTACCTACTGGAGCTTTACGTAGACAGCTTAAATCCAGGGAATAAATGTTAGGAATGTGACCAAAAAAGGGGCTCAACATTTTTCTGATTTATTTTTAGATGAAATGTTACGTCACGTCAGTGTGAGAACAGCTTTGATAATCACATTTATTTCCCTCAGTGAACATACTGTAACTGGAAAGCTTAAGCAGAGTCATGAAGGCCGGAACTCTGCGTTGGCTTCTGGTTAACCCCAGGAGACTGCTGTAAACACACACACACACACACACACACACACACACACACACACACACACACACACACACACACACACACACACACACACATTCCATTTTTGTCACTTCTTTACTTTCAGGGAAAACAATCCATTTCAGTTAAGTGTCCTCTTGACTGATGTTGTGGGCGGAGTCAGCATTGTCCTCATAACAGGATTGGCTGTGTTAGGGTTAGGGATCAACATTTTTTTTTGCAGTTTTCTCAGTGATTCTGCTCTGATCTGGTTTGAAAGTAGCTCAGGAGAGTCAAGATCACCATGTAATCGTGTGCAGTTGCCAACGTATTAATTTCTAACAGCTAAACAAAATCCTAAGCCACTGCAGCCAAAAATAACCTGGTGGACCAGAATGATTACGATATGAATTTAATTTGTAGCAGATTGAAATCTGTAAATGGATGGAAAGTATAGATTGGCTGAACATTAACAAAATAGCAACAAGTTGCTTGAAAGCAGGACAGTAAGACTGTAAAGGAAAAGAAAAATTCCTTGATTATCAGACTATCAAAGGTCACATGGTTTGCATTCCAGCTGTAGTGTGCTGTGGTGGGAGACGTACTGATAACCCTTCCATAAATACACCACAGTGGCATAACACTTAACTACACATAAAAGACCTACTTCAATGAAAGTAAACAGATGTAGAGCAGAGTAAATGTTCTCACTGTGAAGAAGAGCAGTGTTGAGGTTTTCTGTTGGATGAAATCTGCAGTTTAAGAATATTTCATGCTTTTAAGAGCGTTGAAAAGGAACAGGAGTAAAAGGATTGACACAAGATAGAAAGAAAGAGGGAAGAAAAGACAATAATGGACTGAGTTCTTGAACAGTTTGAATCTTGAATAAAGATTTAGGGATGACAATGTCGGTCTGTCCTCTACTTTGGTCCAGACTGAAATACCTATATCATGATGTTTAGTAAACACATTCATATTCCCCTCAGGATGAATTGTTGTAACTTTAGTAATACCTTTTTAATTTAGCGCCAGCTCTAATTTTAAATGTGTCTAATATCAAATATGGATATTCGGATTATGACCAAAAACATGCAAAACTGATACCCTTTCCATCAGCCTCAGTTGTACTTTACATATAAATTGCATTTGAAAAATAATAAAAGTTGAATAATAGGATAATCCATGTACAGTAGCTGAATGGATTAAAAGACACATCATCCCCATGTGTGAAATCCATTCATTTAATCAAAGCACAGTGCAGCTGCTGCCAATGCTGACTAGGAAGTTTTATAATTGACAAAAGAGGAGAATTGCATGTGAACATACCATCCTTGCATAAACACTGATATGTCACCTTTGGTTGCATTTGAATCAACAACATTGTAGGGAAACTGCACCTCCTCACCCATGTCCTTTAAAAGATGATTGGTTTTGTGTTGAAAAAACATCCAATCAAAAAGAAAATAGTGAGCAGCATTCCACATGTGTTTGTATTGACTTTTTTTTTTTCTATGTGTATTTGTGTGTCTGGTAGTGCAAGTCAGGGAGTGAATAGTGTGGTCACGATATTGTCCACCCTATAGTGGTCAAAGTGACCGGTTTAATTAATTTAAAACAGTGATTTCTAAGGGGCAGTGACGCACAGTTCCACTTTAATCCAGATTACACCGAACCACTAATCCTGTAAAAATACTGTTTCTTTAAAACAAATATGTACATATACAAATGGTGCAATTTCTCAACATGTGTGTGTGTGTGTGTGTGTATATGTGTGTATGTCTGTGTGTGCGTGTGTGCGTTTGCGTGTGTGCATGCATGTGTGTGCGTACGTACAGTCTTGTGGGTCCAGAGTTATATAATCAGCTTCACATATGACAGTCAAAATCAATAATATAGCAAATTAATGTGTGGTCGATCTGAGGCAGTAGACTGGCATTTCGCTTCCCTGTTTCCTGGGTGAATACCCAAAATTAAATTATATATTGCACAATGTTTCTTAAAAACTCCAGTTGTGTTGGCAGCTGATCACGTTGGCCTGCAGCGGTTTAGGAAGTGAGGTCAAAATAACTCTTTCCACCAGATGTCAGCTCCATATCTCCAGCAGTGTCTGGGGACTTTGATGTTCACATCATTAAGTGTCTGGTGTAAGTTTTATTTTGATGATAATGACAGTCTGCTCAGGGTTGATGCATGTGGCTAACTGAATCCTTATTTCAAGAGAATTGCATGACATCTGAAAAATCTAATCTGTAGTGTTTTTCCTGTAGATAACTCAATTAGGTAGAATAATTGAGAATGATGTCCAGGACAACAGTCAAGGGCTGGGTTTGCCTACTTTACATTATCGTTATTACGGCATAATTATGCTACAACCCGCTCCACTGACAAGCTGTCATCAATTAATCTCCTTAGAAACACCAACTGGGGGCTTCTACTGTATGTTGTAACCTCTGGGTGTTATCTTCATCGGGCTGGTTGCACGTCCACTTCACTGTGATCACACTGACACACATCCAGTGGTGAATAAAACTCTTTACTGAAGTAAAGGTAGCAAAACCCCAGTCCAGAAACACTTTGTTACAAGTAAAAGTCCTGCGTTTAAAGATTTTACTTGAGAAAAAGTACAGTAAGTATTGAGATCAAAATATAGTCCTGCAGCGGCCCCTGTTTGAATCCGACCTTTGGCCCTTTGCTGTGTGTCATCCCCCATCTCTCTAACCCTTTATGTCTATCCACTAAAAGTAAAAGTACTCATAACACAGAATGGCTCATTTTAGAAAAGTATATTATATTATGCAAAGATTTAAGATTCAAAATCCTTTACTAATCCCTTTATGGGGAAATTCACACTGTTGCAGCAGCAAGGGATAAGAGGAAAAGGAAGAGACACACGTTAACACACAATAATAAGTATAATTAAAGAGAGTAAATAATATTAAAAGTAAAATTTATTTAGAGAAATTGGACAGTCACATGTTTTATTGCCAGTTTTACCAGGCTTGGTGTGTGTTTTGTTAGGGTCTACTGGGAACAGTGCTGATTGTAGAGTCTATGTTATGGGAATATAGTCAATGTTGCATTAGTGTACGCATTGACGTTTCATGGAAACCCCCATCTGTAAAAAAACTGGGGCGGCTATGGAGTGTGAATGTGTGTGAGTGTTTATCTGATGAGCAGGTGGCACCTTGTACGGCAGCCTCGGCCACAGTGTCTGAATGTGTGTGAATGGTGAATGTATCCTGTATGATTTAAAAGAGCTTTGAGTAGTCGTTAAGACTAGAAAAGCGCTATATAAATACAGCACATTTACATTTAAATGGCTTGTGTGGCAAATAGAGGAAAAACTGTAATACTACATAACATTATTCTATCATTTGTTTGATCATTATTACTAATAAAGTAAGACAAATAGAATAGAATAGAATATGTCTTATTTTATCACTAATAATGATCGAACAAAAGAAACTGTGAAAACATTAGATAATCTATTTACATTTATGCATGTACATTTTTACATACCCCATACAACAACAGAGAAATAGCCCAAAAACTGAAAACATGTAGTTTTACTGAGTCACGTGACTTGTTATGCTACTGTAATGCAAATTATATGGAAGAAGAATGAAAACAGCATGTGGTCCAGGGGGAATTGTAGGTCATCTTCATCTGTCTCCTCCTGATCACTCCCTGTCCCTCTCTCTGAATCTGCAGCCTTCTCTTCATCCCTCACAGTCAATTCTTCATTTTGTTCTTCTCCTTCACTTATTTCTCCATCTCCTTCTGTGGCCTTCTTCTGTTTTGACCCTCATGGTCTCTCCAGTTTACTGCCTTAACCTTCTACATTTCCCTCCTTCTCTTCATCTTGTGCACTTCTCTGAATTTTCTTTACAAAAAACTGGCAATATCCCCACTTTTAACTTTCCTTTTCACTTTTAGCCTCCAGCTATCTCTCTGGCTTGTAAAAACAAGATGTGAAAAGCTCTGGTTAACCTTGTATTACATTACGCTGTAGGGCCCTGTAGCTAATAAGTAGGCATAGCCTATAACAAATATAAAATCTGAAAAGATTTATCACATGCACACAACTGTTATGTTTATACTAGCCTACTTAATCCCATTATATTAGTTGATTTTCCAGTTTGACAGTAAAGGATGTCACCTGGTCTAATTCATGTCTAAATTGTGGTGACATGTGAAAGTAGCCTACGTGGATTCTGCTGCTTATATTTATGTGAACTAATCAAATGAAAAAGAGCACGCACTGTATAGTGTGTAACGTAACACCACCAAAACGGTGACCCTCTGTAAACGTTCATGTAATTTAAACATTTTGTGTTAAGCTGTCCTTGTCTTTATTAAAATTCCAACTAATCAAAGGGCAGAATGCTCTTACAAATCACAAGGGAGCGATTTTACTTTTGGCTAACGTAATGGACTCGCTGTTATTACTCTGGTTGAACCGCGTTAAGCACAAGTTACATTCATTACAAATGAAACCGACTTCAACTTCAGAGGCTGGGGGGGGCAGCACATTCGCTCCAGTCTCTGCCGGGATGCCACCGCACCGCAGCAGACTCGCTGTGTAAGAATCAGACTGTGTGTGTACGCCGCTCTGCACGATGCCCCCCTGTAGATCCGCCCCTGTGCACGCATCACTTTACTGTTGTCACTGGTAAAGGTGGGGTTACTGAAAACTACTTTATATTCTTTATATACTGCAGGGTAGCTTAATCCATAACAATTAAATGTATTTTTTTAAAATATATTTTTAATTAATCTGAATCTGCTAATTAATTAGTAACTAAAGCTAAACTAAAAAGTACAATAGTTCTCTCTGTCATGTAATGTAGAAGCAGAATAAAGTAGCATAAAATAGATTTACTCAAAAAAGTACAAGTACTATAATATAAATATTAAAGAGCTCCTATTATCACTTTTTTTTTTTTTCTGTCCCACAGACAGCACTTTTTCTACCTGAAAACATCTTGCCCTCATTCCTGTTTAAAATTCCATAATTAATGATGTAAATCATTGAGAAAGCCACCCCAGTTTTTCAAATGTTGCCCATTGTTGCTGCTTGAGCAAGCTTAGCCGGCCCAGTGGCCTGTTTGAACCAATCACAACAGTGTGGGCCAGCTGACCAATCAGTGCAGACTGGGCTTTTCAGGAAGGCTGGCCAAGAGCTTACTGAGACACTGTTTCAGCTGGAGGGACTATCAGAAACATAATATTTTACTTGAACGTCAAAGCATGTAAACCTATTGTAGGAGACTCAGGGAATACAAATATGATGCTGAAAAGGAGTACATGGGGCTCTTTAAATACACACAATGGTGTCATTTGAACAATTACTAGCGTGTTTTCAGGTGTTATCTTACTTAGTAATGGTGGGTAACGAATTAGATCCCACTGCCTTTTTGACTATGAATATTAAAAAAGACAAAGAATCAAGACATTTTTCATCTTTTATTAAACATCCAAAAATTGCTGGATATTTGCAAGTTATTATTTTTAGGTTAATCATTCTGTGGAAGATCACATAAATCATAAACAGCAATTGGACAGACAAAAAAAATCATAACAAATTTCTTCAAGCATAATGACAATTATAGGATTCATAGGGACCAATAACTATACAAAATTTATGTAAAAACTACACATTGTTCAGTATATAATAATTGCTCATCTGGTCTACTAAAATTTGCTGTCCACCACTAACAAATCTTTAAGGATTTCAAAAAACTTCATCCTTAACTAATACTTCAACTGTATCCATTTGCATGGGAGAATGGGGCTGAATTATGATGCCATGAACCATACATGTATCATGAATGGATGCTAAAGTATCCTATGTTCAGAAGGTGTCCACCTTTTTAGATCAACTAAATAAAACACACTCCACTCTGACCTCAAGTCTGATAAAGTGTGTTGGATGTTGATAAAATTACTTATTATGCTGTTATATACTAAAATCATATGCTACAATTAATACCATGAAAGGCTACTACTTGGTTTTTGAAACATACTGTAAGACTATTGGGTATTTGATAACAATATGTTATTGTGTACTGTGTAACACTGTGGTTAGACAATACATTTTTAAAGAAATTTCAAAGTAATGCCATTTTTAAGGTAAGGTTTATTATGAATAATAATCTAATGTGAAAACACATAACATTTGTATTATGTCTTCTTCTTCTTATTATTTGCACAAGTTAAATAGATAAATGAAATAGTGTCTTAGTCATAGACAAATTTTCCTTAACATTAAGGAGTAGCCATAGCTTATAAAATGTAAAAGCCTAATCTAAACCAGGAATATATCTTTTAAAATATATTAGTAAATACCAATAAATAATTATTACTGCTTGTATTTCTCTATTTAAATGTTATACAGACTTCTATCTTTATTTAAAATGGAAATCTGCTGGTGAGAAGGGTGTCCAGTTCCAGCCACCCACTAATCTCTAACTTGTCGTGGGGGCTATGTATTGAAGAATGGTCCTCTTGTTTAGAGGATTAATGTAGGACTCTGGATACAGAGGTCACACATGACCGTACAGAACATGACAAGACTGGCATGCACACACTGAGGTCATATAATCCACATGAATCCTCTGTCAGCTGTGACATTACTTTCTTTGTAGGACTGTTGAATCAACCTTGAAACTAATAGAATATTTGGACATCTTGAATGACGTCTGTTTACAGAAAGCATTTCTTAGGGTAAACTCAAATAAAATTTATGAGAGAATGAGAGAAATCACATTCAATTTCCCATTGACTCGAGAAAGCCAAAGAATTCCAATCCTGAGTTTGTTACACAATTGGTCAAGTCCAATGTTTTTTTTTGTTGCATTTACGTGGTACAATGAAATACTGCTGCACTTAGTAGTCCCTCCCAACATTTTGTTCACTTTTAACAAAATGGCAATTCACTTTTTCCGTTGACAAAATCCTTTACAAAACACAACTGCATAAACAAATGATAAGCATAAGCAAATACAGGACAGATGTTTACCAGGGACAATGGTTACCACAGTTTAAGACATGACACATGCACACACACACAGACAGAAACATCTAGGTTCCTAGAGAAGCCACCAGGACACTAAGTGTGTGTGCTATTATTCATGCTTAGTTTATTTGGACTTGTTCTCAATTTGAGGCACAGCCATCTTTTCTCCAGTGAGGAACTTCCAGATACCTCCTCTGTAGTTCTCATTTCCCAAAGCGTACAGGAAAACATTGAAGGTGGGAGAGGTCTTAGCCAGAATAGGAGCCACCTGTAAAGACAGTTGCATACATGACAAGGTTTTTAGTACTTAAAAAACCTCAATATTCAGATGAAGATTCTCATGAAAATGAGCTTAAAGGTAGTTATATGATTATATCAATATTCTAACTATTCTGATGGTTTTTGTTTGTTCAAATATGAGAAATGACGGCATGAATTGCTGTCTGCCACAGTGTCTCTTTTAATACTACCACGGGGATCGCTAAAGTCAGAAATCTTCATATTTTTTTAACATTTAAGATATTTTTCTGTATATATTTATTGTATATTGGGATGTGTGTCCAACATGAGGAGGTTATATAATCTGCACTTCAAAATATATACATTATGTTTTGGAGTGCTTTTGTGAGCATGTACAGTATGTGCTGGCTGTCCTTACCATCCTGAGCTTGGGGGACACCAGGTTGGCGTTCTTCACAGCGGCGTAGAAAGCCAGGATGCCATAGGGGCACCAGCAGAACAGCAAAGTCTTAAGAGGAGTGTGGGGGTTGAACTACAGAGGGTAAAGGTTAGAGAGAGGAAGAGCAAGAGGTACACATGAATGATTAGTAACAACCAACCATAAGGAGTGAAGGAGAAAAAAATGCTGTGCGTCATGAGCTCTAGTCACACGCCTGGGATTATGTCTGGGAGAATAACGGTGTCTGTGAAAAGATCACATATGCTCAGCTATGAAACAGAAATAGCTAGTGAGTAAGGGAGAGTTTGCTGTAATCCAGTGGTCAAAACAGCCATTTAACAGGTTGGCCTCTCAGCTTGTTTGTAACTTGCCATGGAGCTATAGGATGGTTAAACTAAGTGAAATATTCACACTCAACTCCTTGTTTGTATGACTGCATTTTTCATGAAATGGAAATATTATAGTTGTCTTGTGTCATCATTTTATACACAATTGGCATTTTTGGAAACTACGCTGGCATCTCTATTTGAGTTTAAAATCCAGTAGGTTCAAAGAAAGTTTGTCATGAGTTTGTATTGACTGACAGGTGTATTGCTGAGGACCCAAGAAAGTGCAGGGCTCGAGTTTGAGCTCTTGAGCTCTATGGAACATATTTGCTAGTAATGCGTTTTGTAGACACTGTGTAGTGTTTTCAGAAGGGACCCCTATTAACTGTTACACCGCTGAACAGCATGCTGGGCACAGCTCACTGTCTGTCGCTCACTTCAGTAAATACAAAAACAGAAGATGAAAGAGAGACAGGTGATTTTACATTGTAGCAAACATTTCAGGGCTCAGCAATGTTACTTTCAGAATAAAAGTTTCTTGGAAATTGCCAATAGCAAATAGCTAGCTGTTAGACACGTGTACTCTAGCATTGCTGGGGGACGCAATAATGTCATGGTAGGTGCACTGCTCAAGACCCAGGGAAGCGCCATGTTGTGTGTGTGAAGTTGTTTGGATGAGCGGTAGTTGAGAAAGCTGCAAGCAGGAATACCAGAGGCCAATGCAATTGGCCCGTTCTAAATATGCAAAGGGAACTGCGCTAATCTTTATAAGGGAACATCAGACACAACTTCTCACTACTTATTGGCCATGGGACACATCTGGACAATTGTATCCCTCCCGGTTTTTATGACATACATTGTATGAATATTCATTACATTTATTACATAATTACATTGCACAGCATAGTGTCTCTGCAGCCTTTGTGTGTGTAATGAAAGAGTCTCCAGAAACTCAGATGACTGTGAGTAATAGGGTTTTGCAACATAAAGTGAGGCAACCTGATTCAGCCCCTGAGGAACTCCACTATTGAACTTACCATTCACAGATACATTGTTCTTTTCACTGCACACCAGTTACTGTCCGCATTCCCAACTAAAGCACCCGGTCTTCGCCCCATGGCAATGACCTATATATGTCACAGCCCACATGCTACCCATTCACTGTCTTTTTTGTCACTCTGAATAAGGACCACGTGAGAACGTTGTGCACTAGAAAAAGATTAAATAGAGAATTCCTTTTCCAATGGGCAGTAGTGGATGAAGTATTCAGATTCCTTATTTTAAAAAAAAGTACTAACGCCATTCTACACTTTGAAATACTCCGTTACAAGTCAAAGTTGCATTGAAAATGTTACTTAAAAAGTAGCGACTATAATCCGGAAAATGTACTTAAAGGTTTAATAAACAATACTGACAGATAGTGTTTAAAATAGTTACTTTAGTAAAAATTGAAATACTAGAGAGAGTCGTCTCCCCGACCCCTCCTCCCCAGACTCGAAGTTCACGGAGGTTGCTAGGCTGAGACTGCATCATCCACAACAATGTTGCTAGACGCTTGTCTCACATTGCCAGACACTACGTCACAGCCCAGCGGAGTAGCTAACATGAGATGCTGGCTATATTGTCATAAAACCCGTGCTCACGCAGAGCTCTGTACCCAACTGACAGACACACTTCCTCGGCTTAAAATTACAGTGGGAACCACTAAAAACACCACAACCTAGCACCTCTCCACCCGACTGAACACACTTTATTGATTTAGGATTACGGCAACAATCGCTAAACACACTGCAAACTCACAGTCCTCTCTTTCCGATTTACAACCCACACTCTCTTGGCTTCAAATAATTGTTTTCGGCTACGGCCGCTGAACAGCCTATACGTTGTAAAGAAACATGGCCCGCTTGCCTGGTCCTCCAGTAACGTTAGCAGTTAGCTGGGTGGCGTTAGCCAGGACTAGTCAGGATCACTTTACTGGCCGTGTCTCAGTTGTTTTTGTGAGTACCCAACTTGGGTACTCTAGTTATATAATTAAATGTGAGTGCACATATGCTGAAATTACATAAAATGCCCATCCCTTGTAGTCGTGATAAATTAGCCTGGAGCTGAAGCTGAGGCTGAAGCTAATGCTTAAGATATTAGTGAACTTGGCATCTTTTTGGGCTCTAAACTGTCTCCATCTTTCAAATACATTTCCAATATTTAACGGGGGTTTGTTACGTCTCTGGTCGAGTAACTGTTAGAAACATGCCGTTTTTTTTGGGTCAGGTAGAATCTCTGTGTCATTAATCCCATGAGTTGTTGTATTTAGTTATTTTCACTTACCCTGGGGTTTCCAGTCTTTTTGAATTTCTGTGCAATGGACTGGTAAGATGACATGACAACAAACATTTGGATGGCCAAGTTGAAGATGCTCATGGGGATCAAGTAGGACACATAGTTTCTGTGGAGAAAAAAAATGCACAAAAAGCTGTAAAAGTAATATAAACTACTTACTCTTTAGTGTGTGTGTGTGTGTGTGTGTGTGTGTGTGTGTGTGTGTGTGTGTGTGTGTGTGTGTGTGTGTGTGTGTGTGTGTGTGTGTGTGTGTGTGTGTGTGTGTGTGTGTGCGCGTGTGTGTGTGTACTGTATTACCTGTCTCCCTTGCTGTAGTCCAGAGTGCAGCATGTCCTAAGGGGCTCGTAGTCGTACTCTCCCCAGCCAACGAGGGGCATGGCAGCCCAGAAGGCAGCGAAGAGCCAGATAAATACAGTCAGACTGATGGCGCTGCTCCACTGCAGTTTTGTCCCTGATAAGAACAGGTTCAAAACATTCACCATTACTACTTCTAACACCTCCAACAAAGGTCACACTACTGCAGAAACACTGTATTAGCTATCTAATAAGCACAGATAATGTTGTGAACATCTATATCTATAACAACAGTTTATTATATATTTATCATATATATATATATTTTTGTTTTGTTCATATTTTTTTGCCATGGAGTCAGAGTGGTTGACATGGTGTCAGAGTGGCCTGCAGCTAATTTATCAACAAAGGGCCACTTGTGGACCAGCTGGCCTCTTCTGTAAAGCAGGTCTTAAGATCAGCTGGAGAGAAAGAACCTGCTCAGTGTATGCTTAGATGGCATAACATTGATTGGAAGAGCAGCTGTGGATTGTGTGTGTGTGTGAGTGAGAAAGAGAGAGAGAGAGAGAGAGAGAGAGAGAGAGACTGTGCCCTGAGGAGGAGGAAAAGTAGAGTTGGTTGTAATTGTGCTTTTCCTACAAGGACAGAAGCAGGCATTGACTTACTTGTGCAATACTGGTGGTATCTGTCCCAGGCGATGGCGGCTATAAAGTGGAGGCTGGCGAGAGCTGTCATGAAGCCATGGAAACCGTGAGTCTGGCATCCTTGGGAGCCATAAGGCCAGTACCTGGAGACAGAGGGTGATTTCATAAATGTATTATAGGCTATATATAATCCCTAGACTCATGAACAATGAGAGCAGCATCTCTCATCTCGTGATTACAGCTTAAAAAAACCTGCACATTGTGACCCCTGCAGTGCAGCCTATGCCCCTGTTCTCTGCATCCCTGGTTGTTCCTGCCTGTATCAATAGCCAGGTAGGCTATTATCTGTTCATTTCTCACATTTTATTTGGCCACATTTGGTCAAACCTTGATGTATTCATTACGAAAGGGGTGGTAAGGCTGCATTACTAACCTCAGGAAGCTAGAGAAAGCGGCGATGGTGGCGTTCGTAGAGATGCCCATGTCAGCCATCGCTAAGCTGAACACTAGGAAATTACTTGGGGTCCTCAACTCTCTCACTTTGAGGAAAGCAACGATTGTCACCGCATTTAAAAAGAAGCCCAGCAGACCTTTGGAGGAAGACAAATAAACAATTGTGAATGAAGGAAGTGCACGGCGATGAATTTGAATCAGTGCGCACAGCGATGCTGATTGCGCCACATGCAGCACTGTGATATTTCATAAACATACTCCTTTCAAACATCGCCGTCAGGTATTTGTTTACAGACTATACGTGAAGGTTCATTTGCAAGTTTAAAGAGACTATGAGTAAGGAGAAGGAGCTACCTCCCACAACATAGCCATGCCGTCATTGACCGGGGGCGTCAGGTCCTGTCATAGGTTGAAGCGGATGCTGTCTTGTAGCCTCGCAGTGTGTATGGCTTAAATCCAACACGAAACAAAAACACTCACCCTCCACAAGCAGACACGATCCTAGGGAGAACACATCAAAGTCGGAGAAGCCCTCCGGTAAAGGGTAAGACGAGGCCATCCTAAAGTCGTATTGACAATAAAGTCCAGCTGTCACAGACTTTTCACTCCACCCTGTCCGCTCGTTTACGATGTGCCTTAATGTGGCCGAAGGGAGCCCGTTTTTAAAGGGGCATTTCACGTGAAAATCATGTACCTTATTATGTAAAGCCCTCTGCCGCCCCAATCCGTGCAGGAATGTCTTAATGAACGTAACCACCAACTGCTAAAAAAACCTAATGCGTATTTACCCACCGCAACCAGTAAAGCCCTCAATTAGTTACACAACACGCCTTTGTGTCTCTGGCTCCCAGTGAGGATGCAGCCGTTGCTGATATCAAAGGACGAGGCGACGCGTGTGATGCAGCCCACAGCTCTGCATCGCTCTAAGGAGACAACAGGTGTCTGCAGAGCTCCAGCCAATCATAACTACACATTTAAGAGGAAAACGAAGCTCTCCAAATACATCATCAAACAAAATTCCCTCCATTAACACCAACAATAATAACCCTATTATTCTTAGACTTTAATGTTATTGCCAAAGGGAGGAGTGTTTGAGTGTTTGAGTCCAGAGGCTACAGCGTTAAAAATGTTCATGTGAATAAGTATAAAGAAATGTGGGGTCTAATCTCCGAGAAAAGTATTAGACTAAATGATTTATCATTTCCAGATGCATTTCATCTTATGCACAGTAATGTTGAACATGTTAAAAATTAAATGTATGTGATGTATTTTAATTCATTAACCCTGCTCATTAGCTGGTTGACGACACGTGATTATTGTGACACTCCAGATGATCAATGTGAGTCCTGTTGATCTGATCCTTTGTCCCATGGCAGGACTTTTGAAGTGTGGATGGGAAACTGGACAGTCAGTGTTTGTTTTGTGGAGGTTTTAGTAGGGAATGCAACTTTTGATAAGCACACTGACCTCAAGAGATTAACCCTTGTGTTGTCCTCCCGGGTCAAAAACTGAAAATATTATATATATATATATATATATATATATATATAGGCTATATATATATTATATAAAAGATTTTTTTTTTTTTAGATTTCACTAACGCCACCTTACTACCACTAGTTTTACAGTACTTTTTGTAATTCATGGTCAATAACCCTCATTTATATAGAATTATACCTAATATTTGAGTTAAAAAAGCAGAAACTATTAATTATTTTGACTGATAGTTAAGATCAGAGGTAAGTACAGATGAGTTTAGTCAGCAATGAAAGTGATCAATTGTATTTGCAATGAGCGTTGTATGGAATCCAATCCATTTTTTGTGGTAATTTGGTTAAAATGAAACTCATATTTCAGATATAGACTTTTTTTTAAAGGGGGCAAGTTTGACCCGAGGACAACAGGAGGGTTAAACAAATGTGGCATTCGTCTGAAATAATAGACAAACCCAAAGTGCACTTTTAAATCTGCAG
Organism: Etheostoma spectabile; assembly: GCF_008692095.1. Classification (NCBI taxonomy): domain Eukaryota; kingdom Metazoa; phylum Chordata; class Actinopteri; order Perciformes; family Percidae; genus Etheostoma; species Etheostoma spectabile. The sequence goes on along the minus strand of NC_045749.1, from coordinate 11,871,350 downwards.
ACACAGCATGTGTCAACAAAAGATTGTTCAGGGAAAGGGAATGGAAATATGTGGCATACAATAAAAAAAACTGTATTCCAATTCAGCTTTAGCAGTCGATGATATGAAATCTTCCCCTGCCTTCAATAGATCATGGCCATGCTTCAGTTGCTAAATCATTTGCAGCTTTTCATACCATAGGGATAGCGGGGATGCACGCCTGCCATTGTGTGGCTAAAGTCTTTCTCAGTTTCAGGATTATAAAATCAGAAATCTTGGTAAATATAGTAGGTGTAAATGAGTGAAAAGTACAAAATCATATAGAAATACAAATGGTCAAGATCCAAAAGGTATAGTATACATATATATATTCCTAGATTAATTTTATGACACTGTCTATCCCAGTAAAAACCAATGGCTCCCAACAGAACATGTGTTCAGGTGTGCAGTAGTATTATTTCTGCATGCTCCTTGCTTTTTCCCCTCCACATTTTCCATCTTATAAAATGGTCTCACGAAAACACTTCAATGCTTTAACAAATTGATACCCTATCCAGATAAAGATGACACAAATAAGAACATAAAATAGCATTTGGATGTTTTAATTACTTTTTCTGCCGAATGTGTGCACTGAAGCAAATTAAAGTTTCATCTGACAACTCTTGCTTCATTTTAACTCAGTAATGATATTGTATGATACAGAAAACACTCATAACCCCTTTTTATTCTAATTCTACTTTACAATATCTGTTCTTATGTGACTTTTTGCACACTACGAATTGCATTGCTCCTCAAACAATATCTAGTCTTCTGGTTCACCCAGTGCCAAAGGGCGACTTTATTGGCTTCGGTAAATGAGATGAACTATTTGCAATGCATTATTAAATGCTTTTCATTCATTTATCAACATGAGGAAACATGATTGCTCAACATGTTTGGAGCCTCAGTACAGACCTCCACGGTTGTGAAGCCATGCGATGGAATGACCTGTGGATCAAAGGGATTTCATTACAAAAGGTTACTGTGTGCCATAAATCTAAAACAAATGGCAAATACTTAGAAATACTTTAATATACCCGTATGTGGTAACCTTCCTTATCTCGATCAGTCTGTCATTATCAGTCTACATAATTTATTAATCTTGTTTAAACTTGTTGTTGTGAACTAAAACCTTTGACCTGGCACTCTGGTTAAATTCTTTGGTTATTGCCACTTTCAAAGCCTGTGTTCCACCATCACTTCAGTCCAGAGTCAGCACACTTTGCAGTACCAGCCAAGTGTAACACTGAACTTTTAGTGTGATTAAATACAAAGGGGGGCACAAGGAACACGTGACAAACAACACATGGATTTACATTCATTGCAAAATAAAGGATTTACAATTAGAGGTATTTTCCTCGAGTAGTAATGGACTCCAAATGGGTTAATCAGGTGAAACCTAAAGGCCATTGTGAGTCACTTTCATTCAGATTGATTAAACATACATGTCTTTTTTCATTATTCTGACCAATTGTGTTTTTTTTGGAAAATACCACTTTGTTTCCTTTTGATGGATAGTTTACATGTGCAATTTATGTGCAGGTACATGCTGTAGTTGTGATGAAGTAGGGGATTGCCAAAAAGGGAAAAAAACCTTTAAGGATATGTATTTTTTTCTGTGATAACAGACATTTTGCAGTGAAATGACTTAATTCACTGTTAGAAGTTTTTTTTCAGTGGTTCAGCCCCACCTGCAGGGTCTTTTCCTTTTCTCTTATTTTGCATGAAAAAGGGATTTGTCTATTACTGTTTAGTTTAAGTCAATTGTATCTGCTTTCCAACGACAGTGATATTAGTTGTTTTGTGATAAAAATATAAAAGTTCTTCAAATAAAGTAAGGATGGCACATTACTTTTTTTTTTAAGTGAGTAGCTGTTGAGTGCAAAGGCCCCAAGGTAGGAGCCACAAGCTCTAGGGGCCACCTTGTGGTAAAACATGTGCTGTCCACTTACAGATTAACTGTCACGACAGAGCTCAAATGAACAAGCCATATTTGAGGGAAAGAAAAATCCAAACATCAGTGGATTATGACCATTTCGGAAGTGTTTCTCTGTGATAATAAATAGGGACGTCTCTGCGCAGCCTATCGGATTCCGGGATGCAATACGCATCCAAATGAAAAGAACGCCAGTCCTTTCGCTAATCCTTGACTATCCTTTTTATCTCGGGACTCATATCAGTCGGATCACTATGGGACAGCGAAGCGGTGGGACAACGCCATGCGGATGATATTCCTGTAAATGAGAGGAAAAAGCAAGTCTGTTTGACTAAAACTGGGCGCATGTAGGCAAGCTGCGTATGCGTAAAACTGGGCCAAAATGTTCCTCGTCCTGCTCATGGGGCTCTACGTGGCCACAGGTGAACTTCTCTCCCCAGTGAGCTCGTGCCCGTCGCAGTGCAGCTGTTTTTACCACAACCTGAGTGATGGATCAAAGGCCAGGTAAGCAAGATGTTCAAAATAAAGATGATTTTATATCAAAAACACACTAATGTGCTCTGATTTGTGCGCACAGACGCATCTTTTCAGACGGAGTCCTCAAATGAGGACAACATAAGTAAACACGGGTACAAAAGATAATTTAGGGAGTGCATGTCGGTCCAATTTTATTTAATGCAGGATTATCTCTCAGAGGCACTTTCAACCTCCTCATGTATGCTTTTTTACGTGAATTAGATTGGGAAATCTGTATTTTTTTTACCGAATTATTAGCCACACCATTGGTGCATGTGAATTTACCACATACTTTTTGTATCCTCTTCAAAACATTATTTAATCTTAGACTTAAATGCTAACTCATAATTATAATTTTATTTTTCATTTGCTTTATGAAAAAAAAATTTAATTCTTAGTTTGTGAAGGATAATTTGGAGGTAAAACCTCATGTTCACCTATGATGTCTCCCTTTTAGGAGCGTGATTTGCAATGATCCCGAGATATCTCTTGTGCCTGTCGGGTTTCCTGTTGACACGTCCAAGCTGCGGATTGAGAAGACAGCCATACAGCGGATACCAAGCGAAGCCCTCAACTACCTCTCCAGTTTGGAATTCTTGTGGATGTCTTTCAACACGCTGTCCGCTTTGAGCCCGGACAGTTTCCGAGGACTGATTAACTTAGAAGAACTTCGTCTGGACGGGAATGCCCTCACCGCCTTTCCCTGGGAATGTCTCATGGATATGCCCAGTCTCAGACTTCTCGATTTGCACAACAACCAGCTCACCTCGCTGCCAGCGGAGGCCAACATTTACATCAGGAACCTCACCTACCTGGATCTGTCCAGCAACAGCCTGCTGACCCTGCCGGCAGAGGTGCTGTCCACCTGGCTGGCGGCGAAACCAATGCAAGGGCCAGAGAGCTCCAAAATGATACTTGGTAAGGACTTTAACCAAACCTTAGCTCATGGTTTATGTCTGGCTCAACTGAAAATACCAAAAGCGCGCTGTTAAACTCTGTGCGTCAAGGGAAAGTGTGTTAATTAATTTTGCTCGAAGCAACGTTCTTGAACAGCGGCGGGAGACACAGTCGCTAAGCAACACATCATTTAATATATAGTAGAGAAGCCTTTGAGCTTTGGAAAACCAAAGACCCAACAGTTTGTTTTAATGCACCCTATTTAGCATTTATAGACCGTATCTACATACAAATGCTTTACAGTGTACTATGAGGTAGATCTAAGAAGTCAGAATTGCAGACTAATACTGTACATTTACAAACATTTATAATATCTATCTATCAATCTATCTATCTGTCTATCTGTCTTTCTGTGAAATAAAAAGTAAATTTTACCCTTGCTTATCTTCTGTGTTTAAGCTATTCTCATATTCAGAACAGAGGACAGCTGTTCTGAGGTCAGCTCTAAGGGCTGATGCTTTTGTCACGGACAGGAGGGTGAAATGGCAGCTAAACCTGACCTTGAACACTGGACCATCATCATCATCATCGTCATCATCATCGTCATCATCATCATCATCATTATCATCTTCATCATCATCTTCTTCATTGCCATGGTCATGATGTAGTTTATGAATTAAATGTTAATCCTCTTACAGGATTAACATCCACACCAGCCATCTGCAGGCTGGTCTATCACTATGCACACAGCTGGACGCTCATCTTACTCCTGTACCCTCACCCTCAGGTCTCCATGACAACCCCTGGGTGTGTGACTGTCGGCTCTATGACCTGATCCAGTTCCAGAAGTCTCCGACTCTTTCAGTGGCATTCATTGACACAAGGCTCCGGTGTTCAGCTCCGGAGAGTGTGTCAGGCGTCTTGTTCAGTGATGCAGAGCTGCGCCGCTGTCAGCTCCCACGCATCCACACAGCTGTGGCACGAGTCCGGAGCGCTGTTGGTAACAATGTGCTGCTCCGCTGTGGGACCATTGGAGTCCCAATCCCAGACTTGACATGGCGCAAGGCGGATGGGCGACTCTTTAATGGGACAGGTGAGTCAGCAGGTCATTGAATGTCAGGGTCTTTCTCTGTGTTGTGTCTTGGATAAGATGCTTTACTGTGCACTGTGTGCTGCTGTTAGTAAACAAAAAGCTATCAGTGGATAGCGTCAGGTTTTAAGTCTGACTGACAGCTATTGGCTACAACAGTGAACTATGCAATACTGCTGATGATCATTGCAAAATTGTATAATTATCTGCTTGGCATCAATAAAATATATTTTTCAGATGCCACATATTTTCCTTTTTTAACCATTGTGTAACGTCCATGTTCTCCTCTCTCTCTCTCTCTCTCTCTCTCTCT
>NC_045749.1:11859228-11866570 GCF_008692095.1 Etheostoma spectabile | reverse complement strand
CTCTCTCTCTCTCTCTCTCTCTCTCTCTGCTGCCATAGTCCAGCAGGAAACCTCAAAAGAAGGAATTACCTGGTCCATCCTCAGTGTCCCAGCTGTGTCCTATCGGGATTCAGGGAAATACATCTGCAAGGCCACTAACTATGCGGGGAACGCTGAAGCTGTCATTTCTCTTGTTGTCTCTAACTCTCCAAAACCAGAAGGGAACCAAACCAGCAATGACAAGAAAGCCAAAGTCAAGAAACCCAACCCAATGGGGAAAGCTGCCTACCAGGAGAAACTGGTGGCCAGATATGTGGTTCCAACTTCCACCCCTTCATCTCTGCCCGCCCTAGAGCCAGGCCTACCTCCTGGTCTTGGTCCTGATCCTGGACTAGCCAGTTACAGTCTGGCTGACAGAGCCACCCCTGGGCCTGCCACCTCCTCCAATGCAGATGCACTGTTGGATCTGGAGAAGACTAATCTTAGCAACCTGGCGGCCAATACGTCATCGCTGCAGCAGGACCCGGACAGGGTGGTCCGCTCTGTTAAGGTGGTGGGGGACACAGACAATACAATTTATTTAAACTGGAGAGCCCCTAAGGCCAAGAACACAACCGCATTTAGTGTGCTGTATGCTGTTTTTGGAGAGAGGGACATGAGGAAGATCAATGTTGGGGCGGGGCAGAACCGTGTATCCATTGATGGGCTGGTGCCCAGGACCAAGTACATTGCCTGTGTGTGTGTGAGGGGCCTGATCCCCAAGAAGGAGCAGTGTGTCATATTTTCCACTGATGAAGCAGCCAGTGCCACTGGGACCCAGAGGTTGATTAATGTGATTGTGATCACAGTGGCCTGTATCATAGCGGTCCCGCTCACTGTCATCGTGTGCTGTGGGGCTCTGAAGAGACGCATTCAGAAGTACTGGGGAAAGAAATCCAAGGACATCCAAGATTCATATGTGACCTTTGAAACACTGTCGCCTGGCACGAAGGCCAAAGGGCTCGAGGGCGAGTATTTGAACAGACTGAACCCAGAGGAATCCAACAGGCTGCTGTCCGCCCGCTCCAGCCTGGACTCTGAGGCCACAGCTAAGATAGAGGGACAGCCTAACGAGTACTTCTGCTGACGTCATGCTCCAGCTCCGGCTTCTGCTCCACGCCATCTTCCTCGCTCTCACCCACATTCACATCCACATCCACATTCACGTCCCAGTCCGACCCCTAATACCCACTCACATCCTCATCCCCATCCCCACCCCCAACCCCATCCCCACCCCCAACCCCACCCCCACCCCCACCCCCATCCCCATCCCCATCTCCATCCACATCCCTATCCTCATCACTGCCCGTACTCTCACCCTCAGCAACATCCTGACGTCAGTCCCCCTCCCACGCGCTCCCATACGCCCGCACCATGGGATTCCCCCCCACCTGTCCCTCCTCGCTGGATCATGACATCAACTCCACCGCCACAAAAGTCCAGTTTCTATCAAAGGACTTTTGCACGCTGCACTATAATGGAAATATCCGTTTAGAGGAATATTTAACATTTTAATTCCCAGATATTTGTAGAATATCTCATGTTTCTTAACAGATAGAGTGAAACTCACTTCACTGTCGTACATGTATCCATGCATCAATAGTAAGACAACATTTAAACACTCATTTAAAAATATTTTTATCACTAAGTCTGGAAGAGATAAAATGTCAAATGCAGAAAGAGCACAACAATTATTGTAAACTATATGTAATCTCACTTGCATGTCCCAGCAAAGAAACCTCTGCAACGTGATCAGATTCAAAGGAAACTCAATGGGCAATACTCCATTGTTTCTATCCTATATGCATATGTATGATTTGTATATATACTTTATGGATGATGTACACTTTCATATACAGTTAAGTCTGTGCCTCTGTATATATCTGTCATATGTTCTCAGAGAAGATATACACATAGGCATGGTTCAACATTCTGGTGTATGGAGAAAAGCTGGAGCTGGAGAGAAGTACAGAAAGGACTGAACTATGACACAATGTAAATAGAGTGGAAATGATGCAAAATGAAATGTTGACGATTTCTATTCCAAGCATTGAGACACATACTGAAATATCTTTATGTACCTGTTTCGTACCACATAGAGGCATCAGTTCCCCATTAAATGTAGATCTATTTATTCCAATATTATCTGAAATAGTTGAATAAACTTTTATATATACATATCCAGTTAGCAGTACTGTGTGTTCTTATATCTGTACTTTCAATTTACCATGTTGATTATTTTTGGGGTTTCCATTCAGCAATTTGAAAAGAGTAACACAGATTATACCCTTTTTATACTCTTAATGTGGCTGGTTTGATAATGGTTGATTAAACTTCTTTACAGGAATAAGTTCAGGATTAGCCAACTCAGTGTCTGTCTCAGGTGGGCTAAGACTTAATGATAAATTAATTTTTTTATAAAGTTTGCTAGTTATAATGGCTTTAATAATGTTAATACATAATTTACTAATGCTTTATAAATCAGTTATAATGATAAGAACAACATTTGGGTTGCAAGCTTGAACAAAATTCCTTCAGATTTTCCAGCAGAACATTTTTCTTTTTATCTAATGCACTGGTAAGACCCTCTATCCGTTACTTTATGGAAATAAACATGCAGAGAATATAGACCAAAAATGATTTATTAACAATGTGTTAACTTGTATAGCTACAGACTTGATGAATGATAAGAGAGTAAAACACACAACTACGTATTAATGTATTGCAAAACTTTATAACTGCTTTATTGCAAATAGGAATAGGCTACCAGTCAGAGGGATTGTTCACAAACTGGCAACCAAAAAACTTAAATTTATATATATTTATATTTATATAGCATATATACGCCTTAGTAAATGATTGGTTAAGTTACACACATTCATAAAGGTTGACTAATCAGAAAGTGGTACCAACTTAAACTATTTTAGACCTTCTGACACTGTCCAGTGTTAATCATGTCTCTACCCAGAATTAGATGCCACTTGGTCAGTACGCGGTACGTCAGGGATTAAGTTTAATAGGCTTCTCTCGTCTGACGCAGTCGACATGTCTTAAACACGAATGTAGCCCTCAATTTTAGGATTTTTCGCGGACTATGGACATAATTTGTTACCTACTAGTTATAGCTTTACTCAACATCCAGGCGTATGAAACGTTTTCTCAATGTTTAAGCGGTTGCAGCTGTGTAGAAGACCGTCGTGGAAGGTAAGACCTGATTTCATGTAGTTCGAGCTTCACCAAGGCAGAGCTATATTTAATCTAACTGTGTCAGTGGGTGACGGCACATTAAGACGTATGTGAAAAGTGCATTGTTTATAAAAGTTAACAAAGAAAATAAGAAAGCTTGGGGCTAGATTGAAGCCTGTAATATCTTTAACTTGTGGTCCTAATATATTGTTTTTATAAAGCATCAGGCTGCACAGTAACCAAATGTTCATGTTAACTCTTCCCTATAATCATAGGTCACTCATATGTATGGAGGAGAACGCGTTCGGGGCCATACCAGACAATCTTCCAGATGATATGACCAAAATACGAATAGAAAAATCTCACTTCACTGAAATACCCAGAGGGGCATTCTCGAACACGCCCGCTCTGGAGAACTTGTGGTTGAACTTTAATGATATCACAGTGATAAACTCAAAGGGTCTGGAGGGTTTGGGGAACTTAACCGAGCTCCGTCTGCAAGGTAACAGGCTCCGTTCAGTACCATGGACAGCGTTCGAGGACGCGCCGGCCCTCAAGATCCTGGACCTGAAGTACAACCAGCTGGACGTCCTGCCGGAGCATGCGTTAAAGTTTTTGCCAGGTCTGACTTACTTAGACTTGTCCTTCAATCGGCTTACGGTCATATCGAAGGAAGTCTTCATAAACTGGCCTCTCTACCAAAAACTACAGAGCACGGAAGAGCGAGACGCGACCGCTTTCGGGCCGAACGTCGTCCTGGCGCTCCACGACAACGCGTGGCTTTGCGACTGCCGCCTGAAGGGCTTCGTGGAATTCATCAGGTCCCTGCGCCCCCCAATTATACTGATGAACTCGTACTTGACCTGCTCAGGGCCGGACTTTAAGGCGGGCAAGTTCTTTCATGAGGTAGAGCTGCAGGCGTGCGTAAAGCCCATCGTCACCACCCCTTTCTCCAACCTCAGCCTGCCTCAGGGCGCAAACGTCACCCTGCGCTGCCTCGCCAAGGCCAGGCCAGACCCTGCGGTGTGGTGGACATATGGCCTGAAGATAATCAGAGGATTTCATGGTAAGAGTGTGATATCCAGGATATGTCATCCACACGCCTAGCTTGAGTGATATCTTGTGGTAAATTAGATACTTAAACGTATTTTAATCGCAGACCTATAACCCCTCCTCAAGGAGAGGAGGGCTAAATCTGGATATTGGACCTCCGCAAAATAATCACCACTGATTCTGTCAATCTGCACAACACCATCAGTGTTGACTAAGAGTGTTGGAGATTATAGTGCTACTATGTAACTAAGCTGACTTAACCTTTAGCATTAACCTGCTTACTGCAGATCATGACTTTAAGTAATCATAAACAAATCTATAGCAACCAGGCTGTTGTGTCCTGCTACTATACCACCACGCCATCTATAATTTTGGACAGAAACCAAGAGTAAAGAGTAAAAACAAGTAGGCATAAAATTACATTTGTACAAATTTGTACAAAAGTAAAAGTAGCCATCAAATCAATGAGTAAAACTGAAAATTATAAATCATAATAAGACATCATTTATAAAGAGTTTATACACTGTAGCTACTGTCTTTATAAGATAAGTGATAGATAACCCTTTATTGTCATAATCACAGAGACCCAAACAACAAAATTCAGGGAGCAAAGCCACTGCAATCGCCCCAATACTGGTTAATACATTATTTCTTAATGTTTATAGTTCTGTTGTAGGCCAATGCTTTTATTATCCTATTTTATCATACTATTATCCCAAAAAGTAACCTCTTACAATTTCCTTAGACTCTATACTATCCTGACATAATCCCCCAAACATGAAAAAATAGCCACCTGACGTTTTCTAGTTTCAACTTCTCAATTGTGCGTATTAGCTTTTTTTATTTGTCTTATTTTATAATAAAGTGAATATCTTTAGATTCTGTACTGTTGCTCAGAAAAAGCACTTTGTTCACAAACTGACTTTTATTGTCTAAGCTTGCATGTATTTTCAAATAATATTGGATATCCTTGTTTACCTATTAGAGTCTCAGGAAAGAGTGGGCGAAGACACCATCAGATCCCTCCTGGTGATCCCATTCCTTCATGCAGCTGACCGTGGTGTCTACACCTGCACTGCCATCAACTTCATTGGAAACTCCTCTGTCAGCATCCTCCTGGATGTCCAATCTCCTGAAGGCTCCCAGCCATCGCTCCTCCCTGGTAACCCGACTCCACCACCTGCTGCCGGTAGTGAAAACGTCTACATTGACATCCGCATCGCCAAACAGACAGTACGTGGTATCACCATTGAGTGGTACGCCGCCTTGGACCGTCCAGCTGAAACGTGGTTCACAATCCACTTTGGCGACGTAGGTACTGATAAGAAAGAAATGGTCTACATCGGCCCTGGGATTCACTCTTACTCCGTCTCTGATCTGATGCCTGCTACCAAATATGAAATCTGTGTGACCCTTAAGAACCAGATACCACGTCCTGGCCAGTGCATTGTATTTGTAACAGGAAGTGACATTACTGAGATGGAACAGAGGGAGAAGCTGATTCATATAGTGGTGATAGTTTTAGCCATGGTGCTCGCTGTGCCTATAGGTATGTTTGCCTGCACCACTGACACTAAGTTTGCCTGCCTGGAGGGTATCATGGAGTCCTGGAAGAACCGGCAGAGGGAAAGAAGCTCCCCCCAGGTTGAGCGGGAAAGGCAGGGCACCTTCGACAGCCTGCAGGCCGCCAGCGACGAGGGCCTAGTTAATAAAGATTCCAGTGAAGACAGGAAGGTGAGGAGGAGGTCAGAGGACAGACAACATAAAGGCAAAGCCGACCACAGCAGACAAACAGCTGAACTGTATTAAATTATTTGTGAAACCAACAAGGGAAAACATGAAACTGACCTTATAATAGACCAGTGTTTCATCTTTTATCTGTTCTTTTTCTAAAATATAATAGAAAAATGTATCTGCTGTATGATACTAACTTTAGTAATTTTATAAGTACAATATAAAGAAGAATCACCATGTTGTCTGCCTTGTTTTTAATCTCATCTCTTCCTCTGTTCTAGGCCGGGGAGTTTGATGCAAAGATGTGAATGATGACCATTATGTCAAGAGTGTAATTCAAGGATTTCTACCACTGTTTGCTGTTTATTTTCTGTCGGAAACATGACATGTTCGTCTTGTTATCAAATGTTTAAATGTCAATCATCCCTCATTTTAAACTGCTGCTATATGTGAAGCCTTTGTGATTCATTTAAAGGAACATGCCGACTTATTGAGACTTTAGCTTCTCAGCCCCAGAGTTAGATAAGTTCAAACATACACTTCTCATCTCCGTGAATGTCATGTCTCTGTCCGACGCACCCACCGATAGCCTAGCTCAGCACAGATCCTGGAGGTAACCGGCTCCAATTAGCCTTCTGCTCCTAATAAGTGACAAAATAACGGCAACAGTTTCCTATTTACCTGTTGTGATTTTCTGTGGAGAATAGTTACCAGTGTGTATACGGTTAGAAGATGATGAATAGGAAAATGTTGGCGTTATTTTCTCACTTACTGGTAGCAGTAGGCTAGATGGAGCCAGTTACCTCTAGAATCTGTGCTGAGCTAGGCTAGCGGTGGGTGCGTCAGACAGAGTAACGACACGCATGGAGATGAGAAGGGTATGTATGAACTTATCTAACTCTGGGGGACACGGTGAACAAGCTAAAGTCTCAATAAGTCGGCATGTGCCTTTAAATCTAGGAGTGCTCAAAATTGCTTCTGATGAATATATTTTTTACCAAGTCTTTCAGTAGTAAGTACATATTTTAGCTTTAGGTCATTCTTTGTTAGCAATTCAATGTTGTTTTATATATTTATCTATTTATCAGACTAATTTCTTTTCAGCTCAACATTGTCAATTCAGTTGACATAATTGTACGCTAATGTAATACTGGATCTGGAACAAGAAAAATATCTTAAGTTAATAATAACTAACTTACTAATATGTGTTGTTATTTTTTTGCCCTTTGAAAGAGCAAGAAGACACGTATCATCTATCAGTGGATTTGGGTAAATAGAGAGAATATAAAATCTGTCATTACAGCTTTTCATTTAAAATGGATTTGTACATTTGTTTGTGTGTGTGTGTGTG